>NW_027475242.1:0-132790 GCF_051020985.1 Nomia melanderi | reverse complement strand
TTACCATATAAAACTATATAAAATAATATAAAACTATATAAAACTATATAAAACTAATAAAACCATATGAAACTATATAGAACTATAAAAAACCACATAATAGCATAGAAAACTATATAAAAAGATATAAAACTATATAAAACTATATACAACTATCTAAAACTATATAAAACTATATAAAACTATATAAAACTATATAAAACTATATAAAACAATATAAAACTATATAAAACTATATAAAACTATATAAAACTATATAAAAATAATAGAAGTAATATCAAACTATATAGAACTATATAATACTATATGAACCTTATGAACCTGTATAAAACTATATAATACCATATAAAACTATATAAAGCTATGTAAAACTATATAAAGCTATATAAAACGATATAAAACTATATAAAACTAATAAAACTATATGAAACTATATAAAACTATATAATACTAAATAAAACTATATGAAACTATATAAAACTATATAAAACTGTATAAAACTATATGAAACTATATAAAATTATATAAAACTATATAAAACTATGTAAAACTCTATAAAACTATATAGTACTATATAGAACTATATAAAACTATATAATACTAATAAAACTGTATAAAACTACATAATACCATATAAAACTATATAAATCTATATAAAATTATATAAAACTATATAAAACTAATAAAACTATTTAAAACTATATAAAACTATATAAAACTATATAAAACTATATAAACCTATATAAAACTATATAAAACTATATAAAACTACATAAAACTATATAGAACTATATAAAACTATATAAAACTCTATAATACTATATAAAACTATATGAAACTATATAAAACAATATAAAACTGCATAAAACTATATGAAACTATATAACACTATATAGAACAATATAAAACTATATAAAACTATATATAACTATATAAAACTGTATAAAACTATATAAAACTACATAAAACTATATAAAACTAATAAAACTATATAAAACTATATAAAACTATATAATACTATATAAAACTATATGAAACTATATAGAACTATAAATAACCATATATTACCATATAAACCTACATAAAATAATATAAAACTATATAAAACTATATAAAACTATATAAAACTAATAAAACCATATGAAACTATATAGAACTATAAAAAACCATATAATAGCATAGAAAACTATATAAAAAGATATAAAACTATATAAAACTATATACAACTATATAAAACTATATAAAACTATATAAAACTATATAATACTATACAAAAATATATAAAACTATATAAAACTATATAAAACTATATAAAGCTATATAAAACTATATAAAACCATATAAAAATAATAGAACTATATCAAACTATATAGAACTATATAATACCATATAAAACTATATAAAGCTATATAAAACTATATAAAGCTATATAAAACGATATAAAACTATATAAAACTGATAAAACTATATAAAACTATATAAAACTATATAATACTAAATAAAACTATATGAAGCTATATAAAACTATATAAAACTGCATAAAACTATATGAAACTATATAAAATTATATAAAACTATATAAAACTATGTAAAACTCTATAAAACTATATAGTACTATATAGAACTATATAAAACTATATAATACTAATAAAACTGTATAAAACTACATAATACCATATAAAACTATATAAAACTATATAAAACTATGTAAAACTCAATAAAACTATATAGTACTATATAGAACTATATAAAACTATATAATACTAATAAAACTGTATAAAACTACATAATACCATATAAAACTATATAAAACTATATAAAATTATATAAAACTATATAAAACTAATAAAACTATTTAAAACTATATAATACTATATAAAAATATATGAAACTATATAAAATTATATAAACCTGCATAAAATTATATAAAACTATATAGAACACTATAAAGCTATATAGAACTAATAAAACTATATGAAACTATATGGAACTATATAAAACCATATAATACCATATAAAACTATATAAAACTATATAAAACGATATAAAACTAACAATAGTATATAAAGCTATATATAACTATATAAAACTAATAAAACTATATAAAACTATATAAAACTCTATAAAACTATATAAAACTAATAAAACTATATTAAACTATATAAAACTATATGAAACTATATAAAACTATATAAAACTGCATATAACTATATGAAACTATATAAAATTATAAAAAACCATATAATAGCATAGAAAACTATATAAAAAGATATAAAACTATATAAAACTATATACAACTATATAAAACTATATAAAACTATATAAAACTATATAATACTATACAAAAATATATAAAACTATATAAAACTATATAAAACTATATAAAGCTATATAAAACTATATAAAACCATATAAAAATAATAGAACTATATCAAACTATATAGAACTATATAATACCATATAAAACTATATAAAGCTATATAAAACTATATAAAGCTATATAAAACGATATAAAACTATATAAAACTGATAAAACTATATAAAACTATATAAAACTATATCATACTAAATAAAACTATATGAAGCTATATAAAACTATATAAAACTGCATAAAACTATATGAAACTATATAAAATTATATAAAACTATATAAAACTATGTAAAACTCTATAAAACTATATAGTACTATATAGCACTATATAAAACTATATAATACTAATAAAACTGTATAAAACTACATAATACCATATAAAACTATATAAAACTATATAAAATTATATAAAACTATATAAAACTAATAAAACTATTTAAAACTATATAATACTATATAAAAATATATGAAACTATATAAAATTATATAAACCTGCATAAAACTATATAAAACTATATAGAACACTATAAAGCTATATAGAACTAATAAAACTATATGAAACTATATGGAACTATATAAAACCATATAATACCATATAAAACTATATAAAACTATATAAAACGATATAAAACTAACAATAGTATATAAAGCTATATAAAACTATATAAAACTAATAAAACTATATAAAACTAATAAAACTATTTAAAACTATATAAAACTATATAAAACTATATAAAACTATACAAACCTATATAAAACTATATAAAACTATATAAAACTACATAAAACTATATAGAACTATATAAAACTATATAAAACTATATAAAACTATAGAAAATTATAAAGAACTATATAAAACTATTTAAAACTGTATAAAAGTATATAAAACTATATGAAACTATATAAAACTATTTAAAACTATATGAAACTATATAAAACTATATCGAACTATATACAACTATATAAAACTATATAACACTATATAAAACTAATGAAACTATATAAAACAACATAATACCATATAAAACTATATAAAACTATATAAAACTATACAAAATTATAAAGAACTATATAAAACTGTTTAAAACTATATCAGACTATATAAAAGTATATAAAACTATATGAAACAATATAAAACAATACATAACTATATAAAACTATATAAAACTATATAACACTATATAACACTATATAAAACTAATAAAACTGTATAAAACTGTATGAAACTAAGTAATACCATATAAAACTATATAATACTAATAAAACTGTATAAAACTAAATAATACCATTTAAAACTATATAAAACTATATAAAACTATATAAAACTATATAAACCTATATAAAACTATATAAAACTATATAAAACTACATAAATCTATATAGAACTATATAAAACTATATAATACTATATAAAACTAATAAAGCTATATAAAACTATATAAAACTGTATAAAACTACATAAAACTATATAGAACTATATAAAACTATATAAAACTATATAAAACTATATAAAACTAATAAAACTAATAAAACTATATAAAACTGTATAAAACTATATAATACTATATAAAAATATATTAAACGATATAAAACTATATAAAACTAATAAAACTATATAAAACTCTATAATACTATATAAAACTATATGAAACTATATAAAACTATATAAAACTACATAAAACTATATAGAACTATATAAAAATATATAATACTATATAAAACTAATAAAACTATATAAAACTTTACAATACCATATTAAACAATATAAAACTACATAAAACTACATAAAACTATATAAAACGATATAAAACTATATAAAACTATATAAAACTATATAAAACTATATAAAACTATATAATACTATACAAAAATATATAAAACTATATAAAACTATATAAAACTATATAAAGCTATATAAAACTATATAAAACCATATAAAAATAATAGAATTATATCAAACTATATAGAACTATATAATACCATATAAAACTATATCAAGCTATATAAAACTATATAAAGCTATATGAAACGATATAAAACTATATAAAACTAATAAAACTATATAAAACTATATAAAACTATATAATACTAAATAAAACTATATGAAGCTATATAAAATTATATAAAACTATATAAAACTATATAATACTAAATAAAACTATATGAAGCAATATAAAATTATATAAAACTGCATAAAACTATATGAAACTATATAAAATTATATAAAACTATATAAAACTATGTAAAACTCTATAAAACTATATAGTACTATATAGAACTATATAAAACTATATAATACTAATAAAACTGTATAAAACTACATAATACCATATAAAACTATATAAAACTATATAAAATTATATAAAACTATATAAAACTAATAAAACTATTTAAAACTATATAATACTATATAAAAATATATGAAACTATATAAAATTATATAAACCAGCATAAAACTATATAAAACTATATAGAACACTATAAAGCTATATAGAACTAATAAAACTATATGAAACTATATGGAACTATATAAAACCATATAATACCATATAAAACTATATAAAACTATATAAAACTATATAAAACTATACAAAACTATATAAAACTATATAAAACTATATAAAAGTAATAAAACTATATAAAACTGTATAAAACTAAATAATACTATATAAAAATATATGAAACTATATAAAACTATATAAACCTGCACAAAACTATATAAAACAATATAAAACTATATAAAACTATACGAAACTATATACAACAATATAAAGCTATATAAAACTATATAAAACTATATAAAACTATATGAAAATATATAATACTATATAAAACTGCATCAAACTATAAGAAACTATATAAAACTATATAAAACTATAGAAAACTATAGAAAATTATAAAGAACTATATAAAACTATTTAAAACTGTATAAAAGTATATAAAACTATATGAAACTATATAAAACTATATCGAACTATATAGAACTATATAAAACTATATAACACTATATAAAACTAATGAAACTGTATAAAACAACATAATACCATATAAAACTATATAAAACTATATAAAACTATATAAAACTATATAAAACTATATGAAACTATATAAAACAAAATAAAACTGCATAAAACAATATGAAACTATATAAAACTATGTAGAACAATATAAAACTATATAAAACTATATAAAACTGTATAGAACAATATAAAGCTACATTAAACTATATGAAACTGTATAAAACTGTATAAAACTATATAATACTGTATAAAAATATATAAAACTATATAAAACTATATAAAACTAATAAAACTATATAAAACTCTATAATACTATATAAAACTATATGAAACTATATAAAACAATATAAAACTGCATAAAACTATATGAAACTATATAACACTATATAGAACAATATAAAACTATATAAAACTATATATAACTATATAAAACTGTATAAAACTATATAAAACTACATAAAACTATATAAAACTAATAAAACTATATAAAACTGTATAAAACTATATAATACTGTATAAAAATATATAAAACTATACAAAACTAATAAAACTATATAAAACTATATAAAAATATACAAAACTATATAAAACTATATAATACTATACAAACCTGTATGAAACTATATGAAACTATATAAAACTGCATAAAACTATATGAAAATATATAAAACAGTAGAGAATAATATATAAATATTTAAAACTATATAAAACAATATAAAATTATACAAAACTATACAAAATTATACAAAACTATATAAAACTATATAAAACTATATAAAACTAATAAAACTAATAAAACTAATAAAACTATATAAAACTCTATAATACTATATAAAACTATATGAAACTATATAAAACTATATAAAACTACATAAAACTATATAGAACTATATAAAAATATATAATACTATATAAAACTAATAAAACTATATAAAACTTTACAATACCATATAAAACAATATAAAACTACATAAAACTACATAAAACTATATAAAACGATATAAAACTATATAAAACTATATAAAACTATATAAAACTGTATGAACCTATACAAAACTATATAAAACTAACAAAACTATATGAAACTATATAGAACCATATAAAACTATATAATACCATATAAAACTATATAAAACTATATAAAACTATATAATACTAATAAAACTGTGTAAAACTAAATAATACCATATAAAACTATATAATACTAATAAAACTGTATAAAACTGAATAATACCATATAAAGCTATATAAAACTATATAAAACTATATAATACTATATAAACCTGTACGAAACTATATAAAACTATATAAAAGTGCATAAAACTATATAAAACAATATAAAACTATATAAAACTACACAAAACTACATAAAACTAATATAACTATATGAGACTATTTAGAACTATATAAAACTATATAATACCACGTAAAGCTATATAAAACTATATAAAACTATATAAAACTATATAAAACTATATAAAATTATATAAAACTATATAAAACTATATAAAACTAAGGAAACTATACAAAACTATATAAAACTAATAAAACTATATAATACCGTATGAAAGTATATAAAAATATATAAAACTACTAAAACTATATAAAAGTATATAAAACTATATAAAACTATATAAAGCTATATAAAACTATATAAAACTATATGAGACTAATAAATCTATATAAAACTATATAATACTGTATAAAACTAAATAAAACTATATACAGCTATATAAAACTATATAAAACTATATAAAACTATATAAAACTATATAAAACTGTATCAAACTGTATAAAACGATATAAAACTAATAACAATATATAAAACTATATAAAACTGTATAAAACTATATAAAACTATATAGAACAATATAAAACTATATAGGACTATATAAAATTACATAATGCTAATAAAACTACATGAAACTATATAGAACGATATCAAACTATATAAAGCTATGTAAAACTATATAAAACTAAAAAAAATATATAAAACTATATAAAACTATATAAAACTATATAAAACTAATAAAACTATATAAAACTATATAATACTATATAAAACAATATAAAACTATATGAAACCATGTAAAATTATATAAAATTGTATGGAACTATATTAAACTACTTAAAACTGTATAAAACTATATAAAACTATACGAAACTACATGAATCCATATAAAACCATATAAAACTATATGGAACAATATCAAACTACTTAAAACTGTATGAAACTAATAAAACTGTATAAAACTATATAATACCATACAAAACTATATAAAACTATATAAAACTGTATAATTCTATATAAAACTATATAAAACTATATAAAACTATATAATACTAATAAAACTAATAAAACTAATAAAACTATATGAGTCTATATAAAACTAATAAAGCTACATAAAATTATATAAAACTATATAAAAGTATATAAAACCACATAAAACTATATGGAACAATATCAAACTATATAAAAGTATATGAAACTCATAAATCTGGGTAAAACTATATAATACAATATATAACTATATAAAACTATATAAAATTAATAAAACTATATAAAACTTTATAATCCTATATAAAACTACATAAAACTAGATAAAACTGTATAAAACTATATAAAAGTATATAAAGCTATATAGAACAATAGAAGACTGTATGAAACTATATTAAACTATATAAAGCTAATAAAACTATATAAAACTATATAAAACTATATAAAACTATATAAAATTGAGAAACGATGTGAAACTATATAGATGTATATAAAACTATATAAAACTATATAAAACATAATAAAACAATACAAAACTATATGAAACTATATAAAACTAATAAAACTTTATGAAACTATATAGAACTATATAAAACTATAAAAAACTATATAAAGCTATATAAAACAAATAAAACTGTATAAAACTATATACAACTATGTAAAACTATTAAAACTGTATAAAACTATATAGTACTATATAAAACTATATATAACTATACAAAACTATATAAAACTATGTAAAACTATATAAAACTATGTAAAACTAATAAAACTATATAAAACAATATAAAACTATATAAAACTAATAAAACTGTATAAAACTATATGAAGCTACATATAACTATATAAAGCTATATAAAACTATATAAGACAATATAAAAGTATATTAAACTATATAAGACAATATAAAAGTATATAAAACTATTTAAAACTAATAAGCCTATATGAAACTATGTAAAACTATATAAAACTATATAAAACTATATAAAACTAAAAAAACTATGTGTATCTATATAAAACAATGTAAAACTATATGAAACTACATAGAACTACCTAAAACTAGATGAAACTACATAGAACTATATAAAAATATATGAAACTAATAAAACTATATACAACAATATAAAACTATATAAAAATATATAAAACTATACAAAACTATATAAAACTATATAAAACTAATAAAACTATATAATACTGTATAAAACTATATAAAAATATATAAAACTAATAAAACTATATAAAAGTATATAAAACTATATAAAACTATATAAAACTATATAAAACTATGTGAAACTAATAAATCTATATAAAACTATATAATACTGTATAAAACTAAATAAAACTATATACAGCTATATAAAACTATATAAAACTATATAAAACTATATAAAACTATATAAAACTAAATAAAACTGTACAAAACTATATAAAAATATATAAAACTGTATAATACCACAGGGCCTCCTACAGACAATGCACTTTGATTTATTTCGCTGTCCCTAATAGCACCCGAGATATCACCAGATATATATTGAATTTTTCCCTGACCCTGAGTGTCCGGCCCCATGAGACGTTGGTTTTCTCGGCCCCTGGTGGTCCGAGGTCGTTCCCGCAGCCCAGATTCATGCGCTAGGGCCTCCTACAGACAATGCACTTTGATTTATTGCGCTATCTGTAATAGCACCCGAGGTATCACCAGATATATATTGAATTTTTCCCTGACCCTGAGTGTCCGAACCCATGAGACGGTGGTTTTCTCTGACCCTGGTGTTCCGAGGTCGTTCCCGCCGCACAGTTTCATGCGCCAGGGCCTCCTGCAGACAAAGCAGTTTGGTTCATTGCTTTATTTGTAATACCACCCGAGATATCACCAGATATATGCTGGATTTTTACATGACCTTGGGTGACGGATTCCGAATATCTGTAATTTTCTCGGCCCCTGGTGGTGCGAGGTCGTTCCTGCTGCACAGATTCATTCGCCAGTGCCACCTACAGACAATGCACTTTGATTTATTGCGCTATCTCTAATAGCACCCGAGATATCACCAGATATATATATTGGATTTTTCCCCGACCCTGAGTGTCCGGCCCCATGAGACGGTGGTTTTCTCGGACCCTGGTGATCCGAGGTCGTTCCCGCTGCACAGATTCATGCGCCAGGGCCTCCTGCAGATAATTCACTTTGGTTTATTGCGCTATCTGTAACAGCACCCGAGATATCACCAGATATATATTGGATTTTTTCCTGACCCTGACAGTCCGGCGCCATGAGACGGTGCTTTTCTCGGCCCCTGGTGGTCCGAGGTCGTTCCCGCAGCCCACATTCATGCGCCAGGGCCTCCTACAGACAATGCACTTTGATTTATTGCGCTATCTGTAATAGCACCCGAGGTACCACCAGATATATATTGAATTTTTCCCTGACCCTGAGTGTCCGGCCCCATGAGACGGTGGTTTTCTCGGCCCCTGGTGGTCCGAGGTCGTTCCCGCTGCACAGATTCATGCACCAGGGCCTCCTACGGACAATGCACTTTGATTTATTGCGCTATCTGTAATAGCACCCGAGGTACCACCAGATATATATTGAATTTTTCCCTGACCCTGAGTGTCCGGCCCCATGAGACGGTGGTTTACTCGGCCCCTGGTGGTCCGAGGTCGTTCCTACGGCACCGATTCATTCGCCAGTGCCTCCTACAGACAATGCACTTTGATTTATTGCGCTATCTGTAATAGCACCCGAGATATCACCAGATTTATATTGGATTTTTACCTGACCCTGAGTGTCCGAGCCCATGAGACGGTGGTTTTCTCGGGTCCTGGTGGTCCGAGGTCGTTCCCGCTGCACGGATTCATGCGCGAGGGCTTCCTGCAGACAATGCACTTTGATTTATGGCGCTATCAGTAATAGCACCCGAGATATCACCAGATATATATTAGATTTTTCCCTGACCCTGAGTGTCCGGCCCCATGTGTCGGTGGTTTTCTCGGCCCCTGGTGGTCCGAGGTCGTTGCCGCTGCACAGATTCATGCGGCAGGGCCTCCCGCAGACAAAGCGCTTTGGTTTATTGCGCTATCTGTAATAGCACCCGTGATATCACCAGATATATGCTGTATTTTTACATGAACTTGAGTGACGGATTCCGAATATCTGTAATTTTCTCGGCTCCTGGTGATCCGAGGTCGTTCCCGCTGCACAGTTTCATGCGCCAGAGCCTCCTGCAGATAATTCACATTGGTTTATTGCGCTATCCCTGATAGCACCCGCGATGTCACCAGATATATATTGGATTTTTCCCTGACCCTGAGTGTCCGGCACCATGAGACGGTGGTTTTCTCGGCCCCTGGTCGTCCGAAGTCGTTCCCGCTGCCCAGATTCATTCGCCTGGGCATCCTACAGACAATGCACTTTGATTTATTGCGCTATCTGTAATAGCACACGAGATATCACCAGATATATATTGGATTTTTCCCTGACCCTGAGTGTCCGGCCCCATGAGACGGAGGTTTTCTCGGGCCCTGGTCGTCCGAGGTCGTTCCCGCTGCACAGATTCATGCGCCAGGGCCTCCTACAGACAATGCACTTTGATTTATTGCGCTATCTGTAATAGCACCCGAGATATCACCAGATATATATTGGATTTTTCCCTGACCCTGAGTGTCCGGCCCCATGAGACGGTGGTTTTCTCGGCCCCTGGTGGTCCGAGGTCGTTCCCGCTGCACAGATTCATGCGCCAGGGCCTTCTACAGATAATGCACTTTGATTTATTATGCTATCTGTAATAGCACCCGAGATATCACCAGATATATATTGGATTTTTCCCTGACCCTGAGTGTCCGGCCTCATGTATCGGTGGTTTTCTCGGCCCCAGGTTGTCCAAGGGCGTTGCCGCTGCACAGATTCATACGCCAGGGCCTCCAGCAGACAAAGCACTTTGGTTTATTGCGCTATTTGTAATACCACCCGAGATATCACCAGATATATGCTGGATTTTTACATGACCTTGGATGACGGATTCCGAATATCTGGAATTTTCTCCGCCCCAGGTGGTCCGAGGTCGTTCCTGCTGCACAGATTTATTCGCCAGTGCCTCTTACAGAGAATGCACTTTCATTTATTGCGCTATCTCTAATAACACCCGAGATATCACCAGATATATATTGGATTTTTCCCTGACCCTGACAGTTCGGCTCCATGAGACGGTGGTTTTCTCGGCCCCTGGTGGTCCGAGGTCGTTCCCGCAGCCCAGATTCATGCGCCAGGGCCTCCTACAGACAATGCACTTTGATTTATTGTGCTATCTGTAATAGCACCCGAGGTATCACCAGATATATATTGAATTTTTCCCTGACCCTGAGTGTCCGGCCCCATGAGACGGTGGTTTTCTCGGCCCCTGGTGGTCCGAGGTCGTTCCCGCTGCACAGATTCATGCGCCAGGGCCTCCTACGGACAATGCAATTTGATTTATTGCGCTCTCTGTAATAGCACCCGAGATATTACCAGATATATACTTGATTTTTCCCTGACCCTGAGTGTCCGGCCCCATGAGACGGTGGTTTTCTCGGCCCCTGGTGGTCCGAGGTCGTTCCCGCTACACAGATTCAAGCGCCAGGGCCTCCTGCAGATAATTCACTTTGGTTTATTGCGCTATCTCCAATAGCACCCGAGGTATCACCAGATATATATTGGATTTTCCCCTGACCCTGTATGTCCGGCCCCATGAGACGGCGGTTTTCTCGGCCCTTGGTGGTCCGAAGTCGTTCCCATTGCCCAGATTCATTCGCCTGGGCCTCCTACAGACAATGCACTTTGATTTATTGCGCTATCTGTAATAGAACCCGAGATATCACCAGATATATATTGGATTTTTCCCTGACCCTGAGTGTCCGGCCCCATGAGACGGTGGTTTACTCCGTCACGGGTGGTCGGAGGTCGTTCCCGCAGCCCAGATTCATGCGCCAGTGCCCCCTACAAACAATGCACTTTGATTTATTGCGCTATCTGTAATAGCACCCGAGATATCACCAGATATATATTGCATTTTTCCCTGACCCTGAGTGTCCGGCCTCATGTATCGGTGGTTTTCTCGGCCCCAGGTTGTCCAAGGGCGTTGCCGCTGCACAGATTCATACGCCAGGGCCTCCAGCAGACAAAGCACTTTGGTTTATTGCGCTATTTGTAATACCACCCGAGATATCACCAGATATATGCTGGATTTTTACATGACCTTGGATGACGGATTCCGAATATCTGTAATTTTCTCCGCCCCAGGTGGTCCGAGGTCGTTCCTGCTGCACAGATTTATTCGCCAGTGCCTCTTACAGAGAATGCACTTTCATTTATTGCGCTATCTCTAATAACACCCGAGATATCACCAGATATATATTGGATTTTTCCCTGACCCTGACAGTTCGGCTCCATGAGACGGTGGTTTTCTCGGCCCCTGGTGGTCCGAGGTCGTTCCCGCAGCCCAGATTCATGCGCCAGGGCCTCCTACAGACAATGCACTTTGATTTATTGTGCTATCTGTAATAGCACCCGAGGTATCACCAGATATATATTGAATTTTTCCCTGACCCTGAGTGTCCGGCCCCATGAGACGGTGGTTTTCTCGGCCCCTGGTGGTCCGAGGTCGTTCCCGCTGCACAGATTCATGCGCCAGGGCCTCCTACGGACAATGCAATTTGATTTATTGCGCTCTCTGTAATAGCACCCGAGATATTACCAGATATATACTTGATTTTTCCCTGACCCTGAGTGTCCGGCCCCATGAGACGGTGGTTTTCTCGGCCCCTGGTGGTCCGAGGTCGTTCCCGCTACACAGATTCAAGCGCCAGGGCCTCCTGCAGATAATTCACTTTGGTTTATTGCGCTATCTCCAATAGCACCCGAGGTATCACCAGATATATATTGGATTTTCCCCTGACCCTGTATGTCCGGCCCCATGAGACGGCGGTTTTCTCGGCCCTTGGTGGTCCGAAGTCGTTCCCATTGCCCAGATTCATTCGCCTGGGCCTCCTACAGACAATGCACTTTGATTTATTGCGCTATCTGTAATAGAACCCGAGATATCACCAGATATATATTGGATTTTTCCCTGACCCTGAGTGTCCGGCCCCATGAGACGGTGGTTTACTCCGTCACGGGTGGTCGGAGGTCGTTCCCGCAGCCCAGATTCTTGCGCCAGGGCCTCCTACAGACAATGCACTTTGATTTATTGCGCTATCTGTAATAGCACCCGAGGTATCACCAGATATATATTGGATTTTCCTCTGACCCTGTATGTCCGGCCCCATGAGACGGCGGTTATCTCGGCCCCTGGTGGTCCGAAGTCGTTCCCGCTGCCCAGATTCATTCGCCTGGGCCTCCTACAGACAATGCACTTTGATTTATTGCGCTATCTGTAATAGCACCCGTGATATCACCAGATATATATTGGATTTTTCCCCGACCCTGAGTGTCCGGCCCCATGAGACGGTGGTTTACTCGGGCACGGGTGGTCGGTGGTCGTTCCCGCTGCACAGATGCGTGCGCCAGGGCCACCTGCAGATAATTCACTTTGGTTTATTGCGCTATCTCTAATAGCTCCCGAGATATCACCAGATATATATTGGATTTTTCCCTGACCCTGAGTGTCCGGCCCCATGAGACGGTGGTTTTATCGGCCCCTGGTGGTCCGAGGTCGTTCCCGCTGCATGGATTCATGCGCCAGGGCCTCCTACAGACAATGCACTTTGATTTATGGCGCTATCTGTAATAGCGCCCAAGATATCACCAGATATATATTAAATTTTTCCCTGACCCTGAGTGTCCTGCCCCATGTGTCGGTGGTTTTCTCGGCCCCTGGTGGTCCGAGGTCGTTCCCGCTACACAGATTCATGCGCCAGGGCCTTCTACAGATAATGCACTTTGATTTATTATGCTATCTGTAATAGCACTCGAGATATCACCAGATATATATTGGATTTTTCCCTGACCCTGAGTGTCCGGCCCCATGAGACGGTGGTTTCCTCGGCCCCTGGTGGTCCGAGGTCGTTCCCGCTGCTCAGATTCATGCGCCATGGCCCCCTACAGGCAATGCACTTTGGTTTATTGCGCTATCTGTAATAGCACCCGAGATATCACCAGATATATGCTGGATTTTTACATGACCTTGGGTGACGGTTACCGAATATCTGTAATTTTCTCGGCCACTGGTGGTCCGAGGTCGTTCCTGCGGCACAGATTCATTCGCGAGTGCCTCCTACAGACAATGCACTTTGATTTACTGCGCTATCTCTAATAGCACCCGAGATATCACCAGATATATATATTGGATTTTTCCCCGACCCTGAGTGTCCGGCCCCATGAGACGGTGGTTTTCTCGGACCCTGGTGATCCGAGGTCGTCCCCGCTGCACAGTTTCATGCGCCAGGGCCTCCTGCAGATAATTCACTTTGGTGTATTGCGCTATCCCTAATAGCACCCGAGATATCACCAGATATATATTGGATTTTTCCCTGACCCTTAGTGTCCGGCACCATGAGACGGTGGTTTTCTCGGCCCCTGGTCGTCCGAGGTCGTTCCCGCTCTACAGATTCATGCGCCAGTGCCCCCTACAAACAATGCACTTTGATTTATTGCGCTATCTGTAATAGCACCCGAGATATCACCAGATATATATTGGATTTTTCCCTGACCCTGAAAGTCCGGCCCCATGTGTCGATGGTTTTCTCGGTCCCTCGTTGTCCGAGGTCGATCCCGCTGCACAGATTCATGCGCCAGGGCCTCCTACAGACAATGCACTTTGATTTATTGCGCTATCTCTAATAGCACCCGAGATATCACCATATATATATTGGACTTTCCCCTGACCCTGAGTGTCCGACCCCATGAGATGGTAGTTTTCTCGGCCCCTGGTGGTCCGAGGTCGTTCCCGCTACACAGATTCATGCGCCCGGGCCTTCTACAGATAATGCACTTTGATTTATTGCGCTATCTCTAATAGCACCCGAGATATCACCAGATATATATCGGATTTTTCCCTGACCCTGAGTGTCCTGCCCCATGAGACGGGGGTTTCCTCGGCCCCTGGTGGTCCGAGGTCGTTCCCGCTGCTCAGATTCATGCGCCATGGCCCCCTACAGGCAATGCACTTTGGTTTATTGCGCTATCTGTAATAGCACCCGAGATATCACCAGATATATGCTGGATTTTTACATGACCTTGGGTGACGGTTACCGAATATCTGTAATTTTCTCGGCCACTGGTGGTCCGAGGTCGTTCCTGCGGCACAGATTCATTCGCCAGTGCCTCCTACAGACAATGCACTTTGATTTACTGCGCTATCTCTAATAGCACCCGAGATATCACCAGATATATATATTGGATTTTTCCCCGACCCTGAGTGTCCGGCCCCATGAGACGGTGGTTTTATCGGCCCCTGGTGGTCCGAGGTCGTTCCCGCTGCATAGATTCATGCGCCAGGGCCTCCTACAGACAATGCACTTTGATTTATGGCGCTATCTGTAATAGCGCCCAAGATATCACCAGATATATATTAAATTTTTCCCTGACCCTGAGTGTCCTGCCCCATGTGTCGGTGGTTTTCTCGGCCCATGGTGGTCCGAGGTCGTTCCCGCTACACAGATTCATGCGCCAGGGCCTCCTGCAGATAATTCACTTTGGTTTATTGCGCTATCTGTAATAGCACACGAGATGTCACCAGATATATATTGGATTTTTCCCTTACCCTGACAGTCCGACCCCCTTGGGACGGTGATTTTCTCGGCCCCTGGTGGTCCGAGGTCGTTCCCGCAGCCCAGATTCTGCGCCAGGGCCTCCTACAGACAATGAACTCTGATTTATTGCGCTATCTGTAATAGCACCCGAGGTATCATCAGATATGTATTGAATTTTTCCCTGACCCTGAGGGTCCGGCCCCATGAGACGGTGGTTTTCTCGGCCCCTGGTGGTCCGAGGTCGATCCCGCTGCACAGATTCATGCACCAGGGCCTCCTACGGACAACGCACTTTGATTTATTGCGCTCTCTGTAATAGCACCCGAGATATCACCAGATATATATTAGATTTTTCCCTGACCCTGAGTGTCCGGCCCCATGTGTCGGTGGTTTTCTCGGCCCCTGGTGGTCCGAGGTCGTTCCCGCTACACAGATTCATGCGCCAGGGCCTCCTGCAGATAATTCACTTTGGTTTATTGCGCTATCTGTAATAGCACCCTAGATATCACCATATATATGCTGGATTTTTACATAACCTTGGGTGACGGATTCCGAATATCTGTAATTTTCTCGGCCACTGGTGGTCCGAGGTCGTTCCCGCTGCACAGATTCATGCGCCAGGGCCTCTTACAGAGACTGCACTTTCATTTATTGCGCTATCTCTAATAACACCCGAGATATCACCAGATATATATTGGATTTTTCCCTGACCCTGACAGTCCGGCTCCATGATACGGTGGTTTTCTCGGCCCCTGGTGGTCCGAGGTCGTTCCCGCAGCCCAGATTCATGCGCCAGCGCCTCCTACAGACAATGCACTTTGATTTATTGTGCTATCTGTAATAGCACCCGAGGTATCACCAGATATATATTGGATTTTTCCCTGACCCTGACAGTCCGGCTCCATGAGAAGGCGGTTTTCTCGGCCCCTGGTGGTCCGAGGTCGTTCCCGCTACACAGATTCAAGCGCCAGGGCCTCCTGCAGATAATTCACTTTGGTTTATTGCGCTATATGTAATAGCACCCGAGGTATCACCAGATATATATTGGATTTTCCTCTGACCCCGTATGTCCGGCCCCATGAGACGGCGGTTATCTCGGCCCCTGGTTGTCCGAAGTCGTTCCCGCTGCCCAGATTCATTCGCCTGGGCCTCCTACAGACAATGCACTTTGATTTATTGCGCTATCTGTAATAGAACCCGAGATATCACCAGATATATATTGGATTTTTCCCTGACCCTGAGTGTCCGGCCCCATGAGACAGTGGTTTTCTCGGCCCCTGGTGGTCCGAGGTCGTTCCCGCTGCACAGATTCATGCGCCAGGGCCTCCTACAGAGAATGCACTTTGGTTTATTGCGCTATCTGTAATAGCACCCGAGGTATCACCAGATATATATTGAATTTTTCCCTGACCCTGAGTGTCCGAACCCATGAGACGGTGGTTTTCTCTGACCCTGGTGTTCCGAGGTCGTTCCCGCCGCACAGTTTCATGCGCCAGGGCCTCCTGCAGACAAAGCAGTTTGGTTCATTGCTTTATTTGTAATACCACCCGAGATATCACCAGATATATGCTGGATTTTTACATGACCTTGGGTGACGGATTCCGAATATCTGTAATTTTCTCGGCCCCTGGTGGTGCGAGGTCGTTCCTGCTGCACAGATTCATTCGCCAGTGCCACCTACAGACAATGCACTTTGATTTATTGCGCTATCTCTAATAGCACCCGAGATATCACCAGATATATATATTGGATTTTTCCCCGACCCTGAGTGTCCGGCCCCATGAGACGGTGGTTTTCTCGGACCCTGGTGATCCGAGGTCGTTCCCGCTGCACAGATTCATGCGCCAGGGCCTCCTGCAGATAATTCACTTTGGTTTATTGCGCTATCTGTAACAGCACCCGAGATATCACCAGATATATATTGGATTTTTTCCTGACCCTGACAGTCCGGCGCCATGAGACGGTGCTTTTCTCGGCCCCTGGTGGTCCGAGGTCGTTCCCGCAGCCCACATTCATGCGCCAGGGCCTCCTACAGACAATGCACTTTGATTTATTGCGCTATCTGTAATAGCACCCGAGATATCACCAGATATATATTGGATTTTTCCCTGACCCTGAGTGTCCGGCCCCATGAGACGGTGGTTTTCTCGGCCCCTGGTGGTCCGAGGTCGTTCCCGCTGCCCAGATTCATTCGCCTGGGCCTCCTACAGACAATGCACTTTGATTTATTGCGCTATCTGTAATAGAACCCGAGATATCACCAGATATATATTGGATTTTTCCCTGACCCTGAGTGTCCGGCCCCATGAGACAGTGGTTTTCTCGGCCCCTGGTGGTCCGAGGTCGTTCCCGCTGCACAGATTCATGCGCCAGGGCCTCCTACAGAGAATGCACTTTGGTTTATTGCGCTATCTGTAATAGCACCCGAGGTATCACCAGATATATATTGAATTTTTCCCTGACCCTGAGTGTCCGAACCCATGAGACGGTGGTTTTCTCTGACCCTGGTGTTCCGAGGTCGTTCCCGCCGCACAGTTTCATGCGCCAGGGCCTCCTGCAGACAAAGCAGTTTGGTTCATTGCTTTATTTGTAATACCACCCGAGATATCACCAGATATATGCTGGATTTTTACATGACCTTGGGTGACGGATTCCGAATATCTGTAATTTTCTCGGCCCCTGGTGGTGCGAGGTCGTTCCTGCTGCACAGATTCATTCGCCAGTGCCACCTACAGACAATGCACTTTGATTTATTGCGCTATCTCTAATAGCACCCGAGATATCACCAGATATATATATTGGATTTTTCCCCGACCCTGAGTGTCCGGCCCCATGAGACGGTGGTTTTCTCGGACCCTGGTGATCCGAGGTCGTTCCCGCTGCACAGATTCATGCGCCAGGGCCTCCTGCAGATAATTCACTTTGGTTTATTGCGCTATCTGTAACAGCACCCGAGATATCACCAGATATATATTGGATTTTTTCCTGACCCTGACAGTCCGGCGCCATGAGACGGTGCTTTTCTCGGCCCCTGGTGGTCCGAGGTCGTTCCCGCAGCCCACATTCATGCGCCAGGGCCTCCTACAGACAATGCACTTTGATTTATTGCGCTATCTGTAATAGCACCCGAGGTACCACCAGATATATATTGAATTTTTCCCTGACCCTGAGTGTCCGGCCCCATGAGACGGTGGTTTTCTCGGCCCCTGGTGGTCCGAGGTCGTTCCCGCTGCACAGATTCATGCACCAGGGCCTCCTACGGACAATGCACTTTGATTTATTGCGCTATCTGTAATAGCACCCGAGGTACCACCAGATATATATTGAATTTTTCCCTGACCCTGAGTGTCCGGCCCCATGAGACGGTGGTTTACTCGGCCCCTGGTGGTCCGAGGTCGTTCCTACGGCACCGATTCATTCGCCAGTGCCTCCTACAGACAATGCACTTTGATTTATTGCGCTATCTGTAATAGCACCCGAGATATCACCAGATTTATATTGGATTTTTACCTGACCCTGAGTGTCCGAGCCCATGAGACGGTGGTTTTCTCGGGTCCTGGTGGTCCGAGGTTGTTCCCGCTGCACGGATTCATGCGCGAGGGCTTCCTGCAGACAATGCACTTTGATTTATGGCGCTATCAGTAATAGCACCCGAGATATCACCAGATATATATTAGATTTTTCCCTGACCCTGAGTGTCCGGCCCCATGTGTCGGTGGTTTTCTCGGCCCCTGGTGGTCCGAGGTCGTTGCCGCTGCACAGATTCATGCGGCAGGGCCTCCCGCAGACAAAGCGCTTTGGTTTATTGCGCTATCTGTAATAGCACCCGTGATATCACCAGATATATGCTGTATTTTTACATGAACTTGAGTGACGGATTCCGAATATCTGTAATTTTCTCGGCTCCTGGTGATCCGAGGTCGTTCCCGCTGCACAGTTTCATGCGCCAGAGCCTCCTGCAGATAATTCACATTGGTTTATTGCGCTATCCCTGATAGCACCCGCGATGTCACCAGATATATATTGGATTTTTCCCTGACCCTGAGTGTCCGGCACCATGAGACGGTGGTTTTCTCGGCCCCTGGTCGTCCGAAGTCGTTCCCGCTGCCCAGATTCATTCGCCTGGGCATCCTACAGACAATGCACTTTGATTTATTGCGCTATCTGTAATAGCACACGAGATATCACCAGATATATATTGGATTTTTCCCTGACCCTGAGTGTCCGGCCCCATGAGACGGAGGTTTTCTCGGGCCCTGGTCGTCCGAGGTCGTTCCCGCTGCACAGATTCATGCGCCAGGGCCTCCTACAGACAATGCACTTTGATTTATTGCGCTATCTGTAATAGCACCCGAGATATCACCAGATATATATTGGATTTTTCCCTGACCCTGAGTGTCCGGCCCCATGAGACGGTGGTTTTCTCGGCCCCTGGTGGTCCGAGGTCGTTCCCGCTGCACAGATTCATGCGCCAGGGCCTTCTACAGATAATGCACTTTGATTTATTATGCTATCTGTAATAGCACCCGAGATATCACCAGATATATATTGGATTTTTCCCTGACCCTGAGTGTCCGGCCTCATGTATCGGTGGTTTTCTCGGCCCCAGGTTGTCCAAGGGCGTTGCCGCTGCACAGATTCATACGCCAGGGCCTCCAGCAGACAAAGCACTTTGGTTTATTGCGCTATTTGTAATACCACCCGAGATATCACCAGATATATGCTGGATTTTTACATGACCTTGGATGACGGATTCCGAATATCTGTAATTTTCTCCGCCCCAGGTGGTCCGAGGTCGTTCCTGCTGCACAGATTTATTCGCCAGTGCCTCTTACAGAGAATGCACTTTCATTTATTGCGCTATCTGTAATAGCACCCGAGATATCACCAGATATATATTGGATTTTTCCCTGACCCTGACAGTTCGGCTCCATGAGACGGTGGTTTTCTCGGCCCCTGGTGGTCCGAGGTCGTTCCCGCAGCCCAGATTCATGCGCCAGGGCCTCCTACAGACAATGCACTTTGATTTATTGTGCTATCTGTAATAGCACCCGAGGTATCACCAGATATATATTGAATTTTTCCCTGACCCTGAGTGTCCGGCCCCATGAGACGGTGGTTTTCTCGGCCCCTGGTGGTCCGAGGTCGTTCCCGCTGCACAGATTCATGCGCCAGGGCCTCCTACGGACAATGCAATTTGATTTATTGCGCTCTCTGTAATAGCACCCGAGATATTACCAGATATATACTTGATTTTTCCCTGACCCTGAGTGTCCGGCCCCATGAGACGGTGGTTTTCTCGGCCCCTGGTGGTCCGAGGTCGTTCCCGCTACACAGATTCAAGCGCCAGGGCCTCCTGCAGATAATTCACTTTGGTTTATTGCGCTATCTCCAATAGCACCCGAGGTATCACCAGATATATATTGGATTTTCCCCTGACCCTGTATGTCCGGCCCCATGAGACGGCGGTTTTCTCGGCCCTTGGTGGTCCGAAGTCGTTCCCATTGCCCAGATTCATTCGCCTGGGCCTCCTACAGACAATGCACTTTGATTTATTGCGCTATCTGTAATAGAACCCGAGATATCACCAGATATATATTGGATTTTTCCCTGACCCTGAGTGTCCGGCCCCATGAGACGGTGGTTTACTCCGTCACGGGTGGTCGGAGGTCGTTCCCGCAGCCCAGATTCATGCGCCAGTGCCCCCTACAAACAATGCACTTTGATTTATTGCGCTATCTGTAATAGCACCCGAGATATCACCAGATATATATTGCATTTTTCCCTGACCCTGAGTGTCCGGCCTCATGTATCGGTGGTTTTCTCGGCCCCAGGTTGTCCAAGGGCGTTGCCGCTGCACAGATTCATACGCCAGGGCCTCCAGCAGACAAAGCACTTTGGTTTATTGCGCTATTTGTAATACCACCCGAGATATCACCAGATATATGCTGGATTTTTACATGACCTTGGATGACGGATTCCGAATATCTGTAATTTTCTCCGCCCCAGGTGGTCCGAGGTCGTTCCTGCTGCACAGATTTATTCGCCAGTGCCTCTTACAGAGAATGCACTTTCATTTATTGCGCTATCTCTAATAACACCCGAGATATCACCAGATATATATTGGATTTTTCCCTGACCCTGACAGTTCGGCTCCATGAGACGGTGGTTTTCTCGGCCCCTGGTGGTCCGAGGTCGTTCCCGCAGCCCAGATTCATGCGCCAGGGCCTCCTACAGACAATGCACTTTGATTTATTGTGCTATCTGTAATAGCACCCGAGGTATCACCAGATATATATTGAATTTTTCCCTGACCCTGAGTGTCCGGCCCCATGAGACGGTGGTTTTCTCGGCCCCTGGTGGTCCGAGGTCGTTCCCGCTGCACAGATTCATGCGCCAGGGCCTCCTACGGACAATGCAATTTGATTTATTGCGCTCTCTGTAATAGCACCCGAGATATTACCAGATATATACTTGATTTTTCCCTGACCCTGAGTGTCCGGCCCCATGAGACGGTGGTTTTCTCGGCCCCTGGTGGTCCGAGGTCGTTCCCGCTACACAGATTCAAGCGCCAGGGCCTCCTGCAGATAATTCACTTTGGTTTATTGCGCTATCTCCAATAGCACCCGAGGTATCACCAGATATATATTGGATTTTCCCCTGACCCTGTATGTCCGGCCCCATGAGACGGCGGTTTTCTCGGCCCTTGGTGGTCCGAAGTCGTTCCCATTGCCCAGATTCATTCGCCTGGGCCTCCTACAGACAATGCACTTTGATTTATTGCGCTATCTGTAATAGAACCCGAGATATCACCAGATATATATTGGATTTTTCCCTGACCCTGAGTGTCCGGCCCCATGAGACGGTGGTTTACTCCGTCACGGGTGGTCGGAGGTCGTTCCCGCAGCCCAGATTCTTGCGCCAGGGCCTCCTACAGACAATGCACTTTGATTTATTGCGCTATCTGTAATAGCACCCGAGGTATCACCAGATATATATTGGATTTTCCTCTGACCCTGTATGTCCGGCCCCATGAGACGGCGGTTATCTCGGCCCCTGGTGGTCCGAAGTCGTTCCCGCTGCCCAGATTCATTCGCCTGGGCCTCCTACAGACAATGCACTTTGATTTATTGCGCTATCTGTAATAGCACCCGTGATATCACCAGATATATATTGGATTTTTCCCCGACCCTGAGTGTCCGGCCCCATGAGACGGTGGTTTACTCGGGCACGGGTGGTCGGTGGTCGTTCCCGCTGCACAGATGCGTGCGCCAGGGCCACCTGCAGATAATTCACTTTGGTTTATTGCGCTATCTCTAATAGCTCCCGAGATATTACCAGATATATATTGGATTTTCCCCTGACCCTGAGTGTCCGGCTCCATGTGACGGTGGTTTTCTCGGCCCCTGGTCGTCCGAGATCGTTCCCGCTGCACAGATTCATACGCCAGGGACTCCTACAGACAATACACTTTGATTTATTGCGCTATCTGTAATAGCACCCGAGATATCACCAGATATATATTGGATTTTTCCCTGACCCTGAGTGTCCGGCCCCATGAGACGGTGGTTTTATCGGCCCCTGGTGGTCCGAGGTCGTTCCCGCTGCATGGATTCATGCGCCAGGGCCTCCTACAGACAATGCACTTTGATTTATGGCGCTATCTGTAATAGCGCCCAAGATATCACCAGATATATATTAAATTTTTCCCTGACCCTGAGTGTCCTGCCCCATGTGTCGGTGGTTTTCTCGGCCCCTGGTGGTCCGAGGTCGTTCCCGCTACACAGATTCATGCGCCAGGGCCTTCTACAGATAATGCACTTTGATTTATTATGCTATCTGTAATAGCACTCGAGATATCACCAGATATATATTGGATTTTTCCCTGACCCTGAGTGTCCGGCCCCATGAGACGGTGGTTTCCTCGGCCCCTGGTGGTCCGAGGTCGTTCCCGCTGCTCAGATTCATGCGCCATGGCCCCCTACAGGCAATGCACTTTGGTTTATTGCGCTATCTGTAATAGCACCCGAGATATCACCAGATATATGCTGGATTTTTACATGACCTTGGGTGACGGTTACCGAATATCTGTAATTTTCTCGGCCACTGGTGGTCCGAGGTCGTTCCTGCGGCACAGATTCATTCGCGAGTGCCTCCTACAGACAATGCACTTTGATTTACTGCGCTATCTCTAATAGCACCCGAGATATCACCAGATATATATATTGGATTTTTCCCCGACCCTGAGTGTCCGGCCCCATGAGACGGTGGTTTTCTCGGACCCTGGTGATCCGAGGTCGTCCCCGCTGCACAGTTTCATGCGCCAGGGCCTCCTGCAGATAATTCACTTTGGTGTATTGCGCTATCCCTAATAGCACCCGAGATATCACCAGATATATATTGGATTTTTCCCTGACCCTTAGTGTCCGGCACCATGAGACGGTGGTTTTCTCGGCCCCTGGTCGTCCGAGGTCGTTCCCGCTCTACAGATTCATGCGCCAGTGCCCCCTACAAACAATGCACTTTGATTTATTGCGCTATCTGTAATAGCACCCGAGATATCACCAGATATATATTGGATTTTTCCCTGACCCTGAAAGTCCGGCCCCATGTGTCGATGGTTTTCTCGGTCCCTCGTTGTCCGAGGTCGATCCCGCTGCACAGATTCATGCGCCAGGGCCTCCTACAGACAATGCACTTTGATTTATTGCGCTATCTCTAATAGCACCCGAGATATCACCATATATATATTGGACTTTCCCCTGACCCTGAGTGTCCGACCCCATGAGATGGTAGTTTTCTCGGCCCCTGGTGGTCCGAGGTCGTTCCCGCAGGCCAGATTCATGCGCCAGGGCCTTCTACAGATAATGCACTTTGATTTATTGCGCTATCTCTAATAGCACCCGAGATATCACCAGATATATATCGGATTTTTCCCTGACCCTGAGTGTCCTGCCCCATGAGACGGGGGTTTCCTCGGCCCCTGGTGGTCCGAGGTCGTTCCCGCTGCTCAGATTCATGCGCCATGGCCCCCTACAGGCAATGCACTTTGGTTTATTGCGCTATCTGTAATAGCACCCGAGATATCACCAGATATATGCTGGATTTTTACATGACCTTGGGTGACGGTTACCGAATATCTGTAATTTTCTCGGCCACTGGTGGTCCGAGGTCGTTCCCGCTGCACAGATTCATGCGCCAGGGCCTCCTACGGACAATGCAATTTGATTTATTGCGCTCTCTGTAATAGCACCCGAGATATTACCAGATATATACTTGATTTTTCCCTGACCCTGAGTGTCCGGCCCCATGAGACGGTGGTTTTCTCGGCCCCTGGTGGTCCGAGGTCGTTCCCGCTACACAGATTCAAGCGCCAGGGCCTCCTGCAGATAATTCACTTTGGTTTATTGCGCTATCTCCAATAGCACCCGAGGTATCACCAGATATATATTGGATTTTCCCCTGACCCTGTATGTCCGGCCCCATGAGACGGCGGTTTTCTCGGCCCTTGGTGGTCCGAAGTCGTTCCCATTGCCCAGATTCATTCGCCTGGGCCTCCTACAGACAATGCACTTTGATTTATTGCGCTATCTGTAATAGAACCCGAGATATCACCAGATATATATTGGATTTTTCCCTGACCCTGAGTGTCCGGCCCCATGAGACGGTGGTTTACTCCGTCACGGGTGGTCGGAGGTCGTTCCCGCAGCCCAGATTCTTGCGCCAGGGCCTCCTACAGACAATGCACTTTGATTTATTGCGCTATCTGTAATAGCACCCGAGGTATCACCAGATATATATTGGATTTTCCTCTGACCCTGTATGTCCGGCCCCATGAGACGGCGGTTATCTCGGCCCCTGGTGGTCCGAAGTCGTTCCCGCTGCCCAGATTCATTCGCCTGGGCCTCCTACAGACAATGCACTTTGATTTATTGCGCTATCTGTAATAGCACCCGTGATATCACCAGATATATATTGGATTTTTCCCCGACCCTGAGTGTCCGGCCCCATGAGACGGTGGTTTACTCGGGCACGGGTGGTCGGTGGTCGTTCCCGCTGCACAGATGCGTGCGCCAGGGCCACCTGCAGATAATTCACTTTGGTTTATTGCGCTATCTCTAATAGCTCCCGAGATATTACCAGATATATATTGGATTTTCCCCTGACCCTGAGTGTCCGGCTCCATGTGACGGTGGTTTTCTCGGCCCCTGGTCGTCCGAGATCGTTCCCGCTGCACAGATTCATACGCCAGGGACTCCTACAGACAATACACTTTGATTTATTGCGCTATCTGTAATAGCACCCGAGATATCACCAGATATATATTGGATTTTTCCCTGACCCTGAGTGTCCGGCCCCATGAGACGGTGGTTTTATCGGCCCCTGGTGGTCCGAGGTCGTTCCCGCTGCATGGATTCATGCGCCAGGGCCTCCTACAGACAATGCACTTTGATTTATGGCGCTATCTGTAATAGCGCCCAAGATATCACCAGATATATATTAAATTTTTCCCTGACCCTGAGTGTCCTGCCCCATGTGTCGGTGGTTTTCTCGGCCCCTGGTGGTCCGAGGTCGTTCCCGCTACACAGATTCATGCGCCAGGGCCTTCTACAGATAATGCACTTTGATTTATTATGCTATCTGTAATAGCACTCGAGATATCACCAGATATATATTGGATTTTTCCCTGACCCTGAGTGTCCGGCCCCATGAGACGGTGGTTTCCTCGGCCCCTGGTGGTCCGAGGTCGTTCCCGCTGCTCAGATTCATGCGCCATGGCCCCCTACAGGCAATGCACTTTGGTTTATTGCGCTATCTGTAATAGCACCCGAGATATCACCAGATATATGCTGGATTTTTACATGACCTTGGGTGACGGTTACCGAATATCTGTAATTTTCTCGGCCACTGGTGGTCCGAGGTCGTTCCTGCGGCACAGATTCATTCGCGAGTGCCTCCTACAGACAATGCACTTTGATTTACTGCGCTATCTCTAATAGCACCCGAGATATCACCAGATATATATATTGGATTTTTCCCCGACCCTGAGTGTCCGGCCCCATGAGACGGTGGTTTTCTCGGACCCTGGTGATCCGAGGTCGTCCCCGCTGCACAGTTTCATGCGCCAGGGCCTCCTGCAGATAATTCACTTTGGTGTATTGCGCTATCCCTAATAGCACCCGAGATATCACCAGATATATATTGGATTTTTCCCTGACCCTTAGTGTCCGGCACCATGAGACGGTGGTTTTCTCGGCCCCTGGTCGTCCGAGGTCGTTCCCGCTCTACAGATTCATGCGCCAGTGCCCCCTACAAACAATGCACTTTGATTTATTGCGCTATCTGTAATAGCACCCGAGATATCACCAGATATATATTGGATTTTTCCCTGACCCTGAAAGTCCGGCCCCATGTGTCGATGGTTTTCTCGGTCCCTCGTTGTCCGAGGTCGATCCCGCTGCACAGATTCATGCGCCAGGGCCTCCTACAGACAATGCACTTTGATTTATTGCGCTATCTCTAATAGCACCCGAGATATCACCATATATATATTGGACTTTCCCCTGACCCTGAGTGTCCGACCCCATGAGATGGTAGTTTTCTCGGCCCCTGGTGGTCCGAGGTCGTTCCCGCTACACAGATTCATGCGCCAGGGCCTTCTACAGATAATGCACTTTGATTTATTGCGCTATCTCTAATAGCACCCGAGATATCACCAGATATATATCGGATTTTTCCCTGACCCTGAGTGTCCTGCCCCATGAGACGGGGGTTTCCTCGGCCCCTGGTGGTCCGAGGTCGTTCCCGCTGCTCAGATTCATGCGCCATGGCCCCCTACAGGCAATGCACTTTGGTTTATTGCGCTATCTGTAATAGCACCCGAGATATCACCAGATATATGCTGGATTTTTACATGACCTTGGGTGACGGTTACCGAATATCTGTAATTTTCTCGGCCACTGGTGGTCCGAGGTCGTTCCTGCGGCACAGATTCATTCGCCAGTTCCTCCTACAGACAATGCACTTTGATTTACTGCGCTATCTCTAATAGCACCCGAGATATCACCAGATATATATATTGGATTTTTCCCCGACCCTGAGTGTCCGGCCCCATGAGACGGTGGTTTTATCGGCCCCTGGTGGTCCGAGGTCGTTCCCGCTGCATAGATTCATGCGCCAGGGCCTCCTACAGACAATGCACTTTGATTTATGGCGCTATCTGTAATAGCGCCCAAGATATCACCAGATATATATTAAATTTTTCCCTGACCCTGAGTGTCCTGCCCCATGTGTCGGTGGTTTTCTCGGCCCATGGTGGTCCGAGGTCGTTCCCGCTACACAGATTCATGCGCCAGGGCCTCCTGCAGATAATTCACTTTGGTTTATTGCGCTATCTGTAATAGCACACGAGATGTCACCAGATATATATTGGATTTTTCCCTTACCCTGACAGTCCGACCCCCTTGGGACGGTGATTTTCTCGGCCCCTGGTGGTCCGAGGTCGTTCCCGCAGCCCAGATTCTGCGCCAGGGCCTCCTACAGACAATGAACTCTGATTTATTGCGCTATCTGTAATAGCACCCGAGGTATCATCAGATATGTATTGAATTTTTCCCTGACCCTGAGGGTCCGGCCCCATGAGACGGTGGTTTTCTCGGCCCCTGGTGGTCCGAGGTCGATCCCGCTGCACAGATTCATGCACCAGGGCCTCCTACGGACAACGCACTTTGATTTATTGCGCTCTCTGTAATAGCACCCGAGATATCACCAGATATATATTAGATTTTTCCCTGACCCTGAGTGTCCGGCCCCATGTGTCGGTGGTTTTCTCGGCCCCTGGTGGTCCGAGGTCGTTCCCGCTACACAGATTCATGCACCAGGGCCTCCTGCAGATAATTCACTTTGGTTTATTGCGCTATCTGTAATAGCACCCTAGATATCACCATATATATGCTGGATTTTTACATAACCTTGGGTGACGGATTCCGAATATCTGTAATTTTCTCGGCCACTGGTGGTCCGAGGTCGTTCCCGCTGCACAGATTCATGCGCCAGGGCCTCTTACAGAGACTGCACTTTCATTTATTGCGCTATCTCTAATAACACCCGAGATATCACCAGATATATATTGGATTTTTCCCTGACCCTGACAGTCCGGCTCCATGATACGGTGGTTTTCTCGGCCCCTGGTGGTCCGAGGTCGTTCCCGCAGCCCAGATTCATGCGCCAGCGCCTCCTACAGACAATGCACTTTGATTTATTGTGCTATCTGTAATAGCACCCGAGGTATCACCAGATATATATTGAATTTTTCCCTGACCCTGAGTGTCCGGCCCCATGAGACGGTGGTTTTCTCGGCCCCTGGTGGTCCGAGGTCGATCCCGCAGCCCAGATTCATGCGCCAGCGACTCCTACAGACAATGCACTTTGATTTATTGCGCTATCTGTAATAGCACCCGAGATATCACCAGATATATATTGGATTTTTCCCTGACCCTGACAGTCCGGCTCCATGAGAAGGCGGTTTTCTCGGCCCCTGGTGGTCCGAGGTCGTTCCCGCTACACAGATTCAAGCGCCAGGGCCTCCTGCAGATAATTCACTTTGGTTTATTGCGCTATATGTAATAGCACCCGAGGTATCACCAGATATATATTGGATTTTCCTCTGACCCCGTATGTCCGGCCCCATGAGACGGCGGTTATCTCGGCCCCTGGTTGTCCGAAGTCGTTCCCGCTGCCCAGATTCATTCGCCTGGGCCTCCTACAGACAATGCACTTTGATTTATTGCGCTATCTGTAATAGAACCCGAGATATCACCAGATATATATTGGATTTTTCCCTGACCCTGAGTGTCCGGCCCCATGAGACAGTGGTTTTCTCGGCCCCTGGTGGTCCGAGGTCGTTCCCGCTGCACCGATTCATGCGCCAGGGCCTCCTACAGAGAATGCACTTTGGTTTATTGCGCTATCTGTAATAGCACCCTAGATAACACCATATATATGCTGGATTTTTACATGACCTTGGGTGACGGATTCTGAATATCTGTAATTTTCTCGGCCACTGGTGGTCCGAGGTCGTTCCCGCTGCACAGATTCATGCGCCAGGGCCTTCTACAGATAATGCACTTTGATTTATTATGCTATCTGTAATAGCACCCGAGATATCACCAGATATATATTGGATTTTTCCCTGACCCTGAGTGTCCGGCCCCATGAGACGGTGGTTTTCTCGGCCCCTGGTGGTCCGAGGTCGTTCCCGCTGCTCAGATTCATGCGCCATGGCCTCCTACAGACAACGCACTTTGGTCTATTGCGCTATCTGTAATAGCACCCGAGATATCACCAGATATATGCTGGATTTTTACATGACCTTGGGTGACGGTTTCCGAATATCTGTAATTTTCTCGGCCACTGGTGGTCCGAGGTCGTTCCTGCGGCACAGATTCATTCGCCAGTGCCTCCTACAGACAATGCACTTTGATTTATTGCGCTATCTCTAATAGCACCCGAGACATCACCAGATATATATATTGGATTTTTCCCCGACCTTGAGTGTCCGGCCCCATGAGACGGTTGTTTTCTCGGCCCCTGGTGGTCCGAGGTCGTTCCCGCTGCACAGATTCATGCGCCAGGGCTCCCTGCAGATAATTCACTTTGGTTTATTGGGATATCTCTAATAGCACCCGAGATATCACCAGATATATATTGTATTTTCCCATGTCCCTGAGTGTCCGGCCCCTGTTGGTCCGCGGTCGTTCCCGCTGCAGAGACTCATGCGCCAGGGCCTCCCGCAGACAAAGCACTTTGATTTATTGCGCTATCTCTAATAGCACCCGAGATATCACCAGATATATATTGCATTTTTCCTTGACCCTGACAGTCCGGCCCCATGTGTCGATGGTTTTCTCGGTCCCTCGTGGTCCGATGTCGATCCCACTGCACAGATTCATGCGCCAGGGCCTCCTGCAGACAATGCACTTTGGTTTGTTGCGCTATCTGTAATAGCACCCGAGATATCACCAGATATATTCTGGATTTTTACATGACCTTGGGTGGCGGATTTCGAATATGTGTAGTTTTCTCGGCCCCTGGTGGTCCGAGGTCGTTCCCGCTGCACAGACTCATGCGCCAGGGCCTCCCACAGACAATGCACGTTGGTTTATTGCGCTATCTGTAATAGCACCCGAGATATCACCAGATATATATTGGATTTTTCCCTGACCCTGACAGTCCGGCCCCACGAGACGGTGATTTTCTCGGCCCCTGGTGGTCCGAGGTCGATCCCGCTGCACAGAATCATGCGCCAGGGCTTCCTACAGACAATGCACTTTGATTTATTGCGCTATCTGTAATAGCACACGAGATATCACCAGATATATATTGGATTTTCCCCTGACCCTGAGTGTCCGGCCCCATGAGACGGTGGTTTTCTCGGCCCCTGGTGGTCCGAGGTCTTTGCCGCTGCACCGATTCATGCGCCAGGGCCTCCCGCAGACAAAGCACTTTGCTTTATTGCGCTATCTGTAATAGCACCCGAGATATCACCAGATATATGCTGGATTTTTACATTACCTTGGGTTGCGGATTTCGAATATGTGTAGTTTTCTCGGCCCCTGGTGGTCCGAGGTCGTTCCTGCTGCACAGATTCATTCGCCAGTGCCTCCTACAGACAAAGCACTTTGATTTATTGCGCTATCTCTAATAGCACGCGAGATATCACCAGATGTATATTGGATTTTTCCCCGACCGTGAGTGTTCGGCCCCATGAGACGGTGGTTTTCTCGGCCCCTGTTGGTCCGCGGTCGTTCCCGCTGCAGAGACTCATGCGCCAGGGCCTCCCGCAGACAAAGCACTTTGATTTATTGCGCTATTTCTAATAGCACCCGATATATCACCAGATATATATTGGATTTTTCCCTGACCCTGACAGTCCGGCCCCATGTGACGGTGGTTTTCTCGGCCCCTGGTGATCCGAGGTCGTTCCCGCTGCACAGATTCATGCGCCAGGGCCTCCTGCTGATAATTCAATTTGGTTTATTGCGCTATCTCTAATAGCACCCGAGATATCACCAGATATATATTGGATTTTTCCCTGACCCTGAGTGTCCGGCCCCATGAGACGGTGGTTTTCTCGGCCCCTGTTGGTCCGCGGTCGTTCCCGCTGCAGAGACTCATTCGCCAGTGCCTCCTACAGACAATGCACTTTGATTTATTGCGCTATCTCTAATAGCACCCGAGATATCACCAGATATATATATATTGGATTTTTCCCCGACCCTGAGTGTCCGGCCCCATGAGACGGTGGTTTTCTCGGACCCTGGTGATCCGAGGTCGTCCCCGCTGCACAGTTTCATGCGCCAGGGCCTCCTGCAGATAATTCACTTTGGTTTATTGCGCTATCCCTAATAGCACACGAGATATCACCAGATATATATTGGATTTTCCCCTGACCCTGAGTGTCCGGCCCTATGAGACTGTGGTTTTCTCGGCCCCTGGTGGTCCGAGGTCGTTCCCGCTGCCCAGATTCATGCGCCAGGGCCTCCTACAGACAATGCACTTTGGTTTATTGCGCTATCTTTAATAGCACCCGAGATATCACCAGATATATGCTGGATTTTTACATGACCTTGGGTGGCGGATTTCGAATATCAGAAATTTTCTCGGCCCCTGGTTGTCCGATGTCGTTCCTGCTGCACAGATTCATTCGCCAGTGCCTCCTACAGACCATGCACTTTGATTTATTGCGCTATCTCTAATAGCACCCGAGATATCACCAGATGTATATTGGATTTTTCCCCGACCGTGAGTGTCCGGCCCCATGAGACAGTGGTTTTCTCGGCCCCTGTTGGTCCGAGGTCGTTCCTGCTGCACAGATTCATGCGCCAGGGCCTCCTACAGACAATGCACGTTGGTTTATTGCGCTATCTGTAATAGCACCCGAGATATCACCAGATATATATTGGATTTTTGCCTGACCCTGAGTTCTCGGCCCCATGAGACTGTGGTTTTCTCGGCCCCTGGTGGTCCGAGGTGGTTCCCGCTGCACAGATTCATGCGTCAGGGCTTCCTTTAGACAATGCACTTTGACTTATTGCTCTATCTCTAATAGCACCCGAGATATCACCAGATATATATTGGATTTTCCCCTGACCCTGAGTGTCCGGCCCCATGAGATGGTGGTTTTCTCGGCCCCTGGTGGTCCGAGGTCGTTCCCGCTGCACAGATTCATGCGCCAGGGCCTCCTGGAGATAATTCACTTTGGTTTATTGCGCTATCCCTAATAGCACCCGAGATATCACCATATATATGCTGGATTTTTACATGACCCTGAGAGTCCGGCCCCATGTGTCGGAGGTTTTCTCGGCCTCTGGTGGTACGAGGTCGTTCCCGCTGGCCAGATTCATGCGCCAGGGCCTCCTACAGACAATGCACTTTGATTTATTGCGCTATCTCTAATAGCACCCGATATATCACCAGATATATATTGGATTTTTCCCTGACCCTGACAGTCTGGCCCCATGTGACGGTGGTTTTCTCGGCCCCTGGTGGTCCGAGGTCGTTCGCGCTGCACAGATTCATGCGCCAGGGCCTCCTGCTGATAATTCAATTTGGTTTATTGCGCTATCTCTAATAGCACCCCAGATATCACCAGATATATATTGGATTTTTCCCTGACCCTGAGTGTCCGGCCCCATGAGACGGTGGTTTTCTCGGCCCCTGGTGGTCCGAGGTCGCTCTCGATGCACCGACTCATGCGCCAGGGCCTCCTGCAGACAATGCACTTTGATTTATTGCGCTATCTGCAATAGCACCCGAGATATCACCAGATATATATTGGATTTTTCCCTGACCCTGAGTGTCCGGCCCCATGAGACGGTGGTTTTCTCGGCCCCTGGTGGTCCGAGGTCGCTCTCGATGCACCGACTCATGCGCCAGGGCCTCCTGCAGACAATGCACTTTGATTTATTGCGCTATCTGCAATAGCACTCGTGATATCACCAGATATATATTGGATTTTACCCTGACCCTTAGTATCCGGCCCCATGAGTCGGTGGTCTTCCCGGCCCCTGGTGGTCCGAGGTTGTTCCCGCTGCACAGAATCATGCGCCAGGGCTTCCTGCAGACAATGCACTTTGATTTATTGCGCTATCCATAATAGCACCCGAGATATCACCAGATATATATTGGATTTTCCCCTGACCCTGAGTGTCCGGCCCCATGAGACGGTGGTTTTCTCGGCCCCTGGTGGTCCGAGGTCGTTCCCGCTGGCCGGATTCATGCGCCAGGGCCTCCTGCAGATAATTCACTTTGGTTTATTGCGCTCTCTCTAATAGCACCAGAGATATCACCAGATATATATTGGATTTTCCCCTGACCCTGAGAGTCCGGCCCCATGTGTCGGAGGTTTTCTCGGCCCCTGGTGGTCCGAGGTCGTTCCCGCTGGCCAGATTCATGCGCCAGGGCCTCCTACAGACAATGCACTTTGATTTATTGCGCTATTTGTAATAGCACCCGAGATATCACCAGATATGTATTGGATTTTCCCCTGACCCTGAGTGTCCGGTCCCATGAGATGGTGGTTTTCTCGGCCCCTAGTGATCCGAGGTCGTTCCCGCTGCACAGATTCATGCGCCAGGGCCTCCTGCAGACAATTCACTTTTGTTTATTGCGCTATCTCTAATAGCACCCGAGATATCAGCAGATATATATTGGATTTTTCCCCGACCCTGAGTGTCCGGCCGCATGAGGCGGTGATTTTCTCGGCCCCCGGTGGTCCGTGGTCGATCGCGCTGCACAGATTCATGCGCTAGGGCCTCCTGCAGACAATGCACTTTGATTCAGTGCGCTATCTGTAATAGCACGCGAGATATCACCAGACATATATTGGATTTTTCCCTGACCCTGAGTGTCCGAAACCATGTGACGGTGGTTTTCTCGGCCCCTGGTCGTCCGAGGACGTTCCCGCTGCACAGATTCATGCGCCAGGGCTCCCTGCAGATAATTCACTTTGATTTATTGCGCTATCTCTAATAGCACCCGAGATATCTCCAGATATATATTGGATTTTTCTCTGACCCTGAGTGTCCGCAACCATGAGACGGTGGTTTTCTCGGCACCTGGTCGTCCGAGGTCGTTCCTGCTGCACAGATTCATGCGCCAGGTCCTCCTGCAGACAATGCACTTTGATTTAATTCGCTATCTCTAATAGCACCCGAGTTATCACCACATATATATTGGATTTTTGCTTGACCCTGACAGTCCGGCCCCATGTGTCGATGGTTTTCTCGGTCCCTCGTGGTCCGAGGTCCATCCCGCTGCACAGATTCATGCGCCAGGGCCCCCTGCAGACAATGCACTTTGATTTATTGCGCTATCTCTAATAGCACCCGAGATATCACCAGATATATATTGGATTTTTCCCTCACCCTGACAGTCCGACCCCATGAGACGGTGGTTTTCTCGGCCCCTGGTGGTCCGAGGTCGATCCCGCTGCACAGATTCATGCGCCAGGGCCCCCTGCAGATAATTCACTTTCATTTATTGCGCCATCTCTAATAGCACCCGAGATATCACCAGATATATATTGGATTTTTCCCTGACCCTGACAGTCCGGCCCCATGAGACGGTGATTTTCGCGGCCCCCGGTGGTCCGTGGTCGATCGCGCTGCACAGATTCATGCGCTAGGGCCTCCTGCAGACAATGCACTTTGATTTAGTGCGCTATCTGTAATAGCACGCGAGATATCACCAGATATATATTGGATTTTTCCCTGACCCTGAGTGTCCGAAACCATGAGACGGTGGTTTTCTCGGCCCCTGGTCGACCGAGGACGTTCCCGCTGCACAGATTCATGCGCCAGGGCCTCCTGCAGACAATGCACTTTGATTTAATTCGCTATCTCTAATAGCACCAGAGATATCACCAGATATATATTGGATTTTTCCCTGACCCTGATTGTCCGACCCCATGTGTCGATGGTTTTCTCGGCCCCTGGTGGTCCGTGGTCCTTCCCGCTGCACAGATTCATACGCCAGGGCCTCCTGCAGAGAATGCACTTTGATTTATTGCGCTATCTGTAATAGCACCCTAGATATCACCAGATTTATATTGGATTTTTCCCTGACCCCGAGTGTCCGACCCCATGCGACGGTGGTTTACTCGGCCCCTGGTGGTCCGTGGTCCTTCCCGCTGCACAGATTCATGCGCCAGGGCCTCCTACAGACAATGCACTTTGATTTATTGCGCTATCTCTAATAGCACCCGTGATAACACCAGATATATATTGGATTTTTCGCTGACCCTGACAGTCCGGCCCCATGTGTCGATGGTTTTCTCGGTCCCTCGTGGTCCGAGGTCGATCCCGCTGCACTGTTTCATGCGCCACGGCCTCCTACAGACAATGCACTTTGATTTATTGCGCTATCTGTAATAGCACCCGAGATATCATCATATATATATTGGATTTTCCCCTGACCCTGAGCGGCCGGCCCCATGAGACGGTGGTTTTCTCGGACCCTGGTGGTCCGAGGTCGTTCTCGCTGCACAGATTCATGTGCCAGGGCCCCTTGTAGATAATTCACTTTGATATATTGCGCTATATCTAATAGCACCCGAGATATCACAGATATATATTGGATTTTTCCCTGACCCTGACAGTCCGGCCCCATGAGACGGTGATTTTCTCGGCCCCTGGTGGTCCGAGGTCGATCCCGCTGCACAGATTCATGGGCCGGGGCCTCCTACAGACAATGCACTTTGATTTATTGCGCTATCTGTAATAGCACCCGAGATATCACCATATACATATTGGATTTGTACCTGACCCTGACAGTCCGGCCCCATGTGTCGATGGTTTTCTCGGTCCCTCGTGGTCCAAGGTCGATCCCTCTGCACAGATTCATGCGCCGGGGCCTCCTACAGACAATGCACTTTGATTTATTGCGCTATCTGCAATAGCACCCGAGATATCACCATATACATATTGGATTTTCCCCTGACCCTGGGTGGCCGGCCCCATTGAGACGGTGGTTTTCTCGGCCCCTGGTGGTCCGAGGTCGTTCCCGCTGCACAGATTCATGCACCAGGGCCTCCTGTAGATAATTCACTTTGATTTATTGCGCTATCTCTAATAGCACCCGAGATATCACCAGATATATATCGGATTTTTCCCTGACCCTGACAGTCCGACCCCATGAGACGCTGGTTTTCTGTGCCCCTGGTGGTCCGAGGTCGATCCCGCTGCACAGATTCATGCGCCAGGGCCCCCTGCAGATAATTCACTTTCATTTATTGCGCCATCTCTAATAGCACCCGAGATATCACCAGATATATGTTGGATTTTTCCCTGACCCTGACAGTCCGGCCCCATGAGACGGTGATTTTCGCGGCCCCCGGTGGTCCGTGGTCGATCGCGCTGCACAGATTCATGCGCTAGGGCCTCCTGCAGACAATGCACTTTGATTTAGTGCGCTATCTGTAATAGCACGCGAGATATCACCAGATATATATTGGATTTTTCCCTGACCCTGAGTGTCCGAAACCATGAGACGGTGGTTTTCTCGGCCCCTGGTCGACCGAGGACGTTCCCGCTGCACAGATTCATGCGCCAGGGCCTCCTGCAGACAATGCACTTTGATTTAATTCGCTATCTCTAATAGCACCAGAGATATCACCAGATATATATTGGATTTTTCCCTGACCCTGATTGTCCGACCCCATGTGTCGATGGTTTTCTCGGCCCCTGGTGGTCCGTGGTCCTTCCCGCTGCACAGATTCATACGCCAGGGTCTCCTGCAGAGAATGCACTTTGATTTATTGCGCTATCTGTAATAGCACCCTAGATATCACCAGATTTATATTGGAGTTTTCCCTGACCCCGAGTGTCCGACCCCATGCGACGGTGGTTTTCTCGGCCCCTGGTGGTCCGTGGTCCTTCCCGCTGCACAGATTCATACGCCAGGGCCTCCTGCAGACAATGCACTTTGATTTATTGCGCTATCTGTAATAGCACCCGAGATATCATCATATATATATTGGATTTTCCCCTGACCCTGTGCGTCCGGCACAATGAGACGGTGGTTTTCTCGGCCCCTGGTGGTCCGAGGTCGTTCCCGCTGCACTGATTCATGCGCCAGGGCCCCTTGCAGATAATTCACTTTGATTTATTGCGCTATCTCTAATAGCACCCGAGATATCACCAGATATATATTGGATTTTTCCCTGACCCTGACAGTCCGGCCCCATGAGACGGTGATTTTCTCGGCCCCTGGTGGTCCGAGGTCGATCCCGCTGCACAGATTCATGCGCCGGGGCCTCCTACAGACAATGCACTTTGATTTATTGCGCTATCTCTAATAGCACCCGAGATATCACCAGATATATATTGGATTTTTCCTTGATCCTGACAGTCCGGCCCCATGTGTCTATGGTTTTCTCGGTCCATCGTGGTCCGAGGTCGTTCCCGCTGCACAGATTCATGCGCCAGGGCCCCCTGCAGATAATTCACTTTGATTTATTGCCCTATCTCTAATAGCACCCGAGATATCACCAGATATATATTGGATTTTTCCCTGACCCTGACAGACCGGCCCCATGTGTCGATGGTTTTCTCGGTCCGTCGTGGTCCAAGGTCGATCCCGCTGCACAGATTCATGCGCCAGGGCCTCCTACAGACAATGCACTTTGATTTATTGCGCTATCTGCAATAGCACCCCAGATATCACCATATACATATTGAATTTTCCCCTGACCCTGGGTGGCCGGCCCCATGAGACGGTGGTTTTCTCGGCCCCTGGTGGTCCGAGGTCGTTCCCGCTGCACAGATTCATGCACCAGGGCCTCCTGCAGATAATTCACTTTGATTTATTGCGCTATCTCTAATAGCACCCGAGATATCACCAGATATATATTGGATTTTTGCCTGACCCTGAGTTCTCGGCCCCATGAGACTGTGGTTTTCTCGGCCCGTGGTGGTCCGACGTCGATCAGGCTGCACAGATTCATGGGCCAGGGCCTCCTACAGACAATGCACTTTGATTTATTGCGCTATCTGTAATAGCACCCGAGATATCACCAGATTTATGTTGGATTTTTCCCTGACCCTGACAGTCCGGCCCCATGAGACGGTGGTTTTCTCGGCCCCTGGTGGTCCGAGGTCGATCCCGCTGCACAGATTTATGCGCCAGGGCCTCCTACAGACAATGCACTTTGATTTATTGCGCTATCTCTACTAGCACCCGAGATATCACCAGATATATATTGGATTTTTCCTTGATCCTGACAGTCCGGCCCCATGTGTCTATGGTTTTCTCGGTCCCTCGTGGTCCGAGGTCGTTCCCGCTGCAGAGATTCATGCGCCAGGGCCCCCTGCAGATAATTCACTTTGATTTATTGCCCTATCTCTAATAGCACCCGAGATATCACCAGATATATATTGGATTTTTCCTTGACCCTGACTGTCGGGCCCCATGTGTCGATGGTTATCTCGGTCCCTCGTGGTTCGAGGTCGATCCCGCTGTACAGATTCATGCGCCAGGGCCCCCTGCAGATAATTCACTTTGATTTATTGCGCTATCTCTAATAGCACCCGAGATATCACCAGATATATATTGGATTTTTCCCTGACCCTGAAAGTCCGGCCCCATGTGTCGATGGTTTTCTCGGTCCCTCGTTGTCCGAGGTCGATCCCGCTGCACAGATTCATGCGCCAGGGCCTCCTACAGACAATGCACTTTGATTTATTGCGCTATCTCTAATAGCACCCGAGATATCACCATATATATATTGGACTTTCCCCTGACCCTGAGTGTCCGACCCCATGAGATGGTAGTTTTCTCGGCCCCTGGTGGTCCGAGGTCGTTCCCAATGCACAGATTCATGCACCAGGGCCTCCTGCAGATAATTCACTTTGATTTATTGCGCTATCTCTAATAGCACCCGAGATATCACCAGATATATATCGGATTTTTCCCTGACCCTGACAGTCCGACCCCATGAGACGCTGGTTTTCTGTGCCCCTGGTGGTCCGAGGTCGATCCCGCTGGACAGATTCATGCGCCAGGGCCTCCTACAGACAATGCACTTTGATTTATTGCGCTATCTCTAATAGCACCCGTGATAACACCAGATATATATTGGATTTTTCGCTGACCCTGACAGTCCGGCCCCATGTGTCGATGGTTTTCTCGGTCCCTCGTGGTCCGAGGTCGATCCCGCTATACTGTTTCATGCGCCACGGCCTCCTACAGACAATGCACTTTGATTTATTACGCTATCTGTAATAGCACCCGAGATATCATCATATATATATTGGATTTTCCCCTGACCCTGAGCGGCCGGCCCCATGAGACGGTGGTTTTCTCGGACCGTGGTGGTCCGAGGTCGTTCTCGCTGCACAGATTCATGTGCCAGGGCCCCTTGTAGATAATTCACTTTGATATATTGCGCTATATCTAATAGCACCCGAGATATCACAGATATATATTGGATTTTTCCCTGACCCTGACAGTCCGGCCCCATGAGACGGTGATTTTCTCGGCCCCTGGTGGTCCGAGGTCGATCCCGCTGCACAGATTCATGGGCCGGGGCCTCCTACAGACAATGCACTTTGATTTATTGCGCTATCTGTAATAGCACCCGAGATATCACCATATACATATTGGATTTGTACCTGACCCTGACAGTCCGGCCCCATGTGTCGATGGTTTTCTCGGTCCCTCGTGGTCCAAGGTCGATCCCGCTGCACAGATTCATGCGCCGGGGCCTCCTACAGACAATGCACTTTGATTTATTGCGCTATCTGCAATAGCACCCGAGATATCACCATATACATATTGGATTTTCCCCTGACCCTGGGTGGCCGGCCCCATTGAGACGGTGGTTTTCTCGGCCCCTGGTGGTCCGAGGTCGTTCCCGCTGCACAGATTCATGCACCAGGGCCTCCTGTAGATAATTCACTTTGATTTATTGCGCTATCTCTAATAGCACCCGAGATATCACCAGATATATATCGGATTTTTCCCTGACCCTGACAGTCCGACCCCATGAGACGCTGGTTTTCTGTGCCCCTGGTGGTCCGAGGTCGATCCCGCTGCACAGATTCATGCGCCAGGGCCTCCTACAGACAATGCACTTTGATTTATTGCGCTATCTCTAATAGCACCCGAGATATCACCAGATATATATTGGACTTTTCCCTGACCCTGACAGTCCGGCCCCATGAGACGGTGATTTTCTCGGTCCCTCGTGGTCCAAGGACGATCCCGCTGCACAGATTCATGCACCAGGGCCTCCTACAGACAATGCACTTTGATTTATTGCGCTATCTCTAATAGCACACGAGATATCACCAGATATATATTGGATTTTCCCCTGACCCTGAGTGTCCGGCCCCATGGGACTGGGGTTTTCTCGGCCCCTGGACGTCCGAGGTCGTTCCCGCTGCACAGATTCATGCGCCAGGGCATCCTAAAGACAATGCACTTTGATTTATTGCGCTATCTGTAATAGCACCCGAGATATCACCAGATATATATTGGATTTTCCCCTGACCCTGAGTGTCCGGCCCCATGAGACTGTGGTTTTCTCGGCCCCTGGTGGTCCGAGGTCGTTCCCGCAGGCCAGATTCATGCGCCAGGGCCTCCTACAGACAATGCACTTTTATTCATTGCGTTAACGCTAATAGCACCCGAGATAGCACCAGATATATATTGGATTTTCCCCTGACCCTGAGTGTCCGGCCCCATGAGACGGTGATTTTCTCGGCCCCTGGTGGTACGAGGTCGTTCCCGCTGCACAGATTCATGCGCTAGGGCCTCCTGCAGACAATGCTCTTTCATTTATTGCGCTATCTCTAATAGCACCCGAGATATCACCAGATATATATTGGATTTTTCCCTGACCCTGACAGTCCGACCCCATGAGACCCTGGTTTTCTCAGCCCCTGGTGGTCCGAGGTCGTTCCCGCTGCACAGATTCATGCGCCAGGGCCTCCTACAGACAATGTAGGTTGGTTTATTGCGCTATCTGTAATAGCACCCGAGATATCACCAGATATACATTGGATTTTTCCCTGACCCTGAGTGTCCGGCCCCATGAGACGGTGGTTTTCTCGGCCCCTGGTGGTCCGAGGTCGTTCCCGCTGCACAGATTCATGCGCCAGGGCATCCCGCAGACAAAGCACTTTGGTTTATTGCGGTATCTGTAATAGCACCCGAGATATCACCAGATATATGCTGGATTTTTACATGATCTTGGGTGACGGATTCCGAATATCTGTAATTTTCTCGGCCCCTGGTGGGCAGAGGTCGTTCCTGCTGCACAGATTCATTCGGCAGTGCCTCCTAGAGACAACGCACTTTGAGTTATTGCGCTATGTCTAATAGCACCCGAGATATCACCAGATATATATTGGATTTTACCCTGACCCTTTAGTATCCGGCCCCATGAGTCGGTGGTTTTCTCGGCCCCTGGCGGTCCGAGGTCATTCCCGCTGCCCAGATTCATGCGCAGGGGCCTCCTACGGACAATGCACTTTGATTTATTGCGCTATATCTAATAGCTCCCGAGATATCACCAGATATATATTGGATATTCCCCTGACCCTGACAGTCCGACCCCATGAGACCCTGGTTTTCTCAGCCCCTGGTGGTCCGAGGTTGTTCCCGCTGCACAGATTCATGCGCCAGGGACTCCTACAGACAATGTACGTTGGTTTATTGCGCTATCTGTAATAGCACCCGAGATATCACCAGATATATATTGGATTTTCCCCTGACCCTGAGTGTCCGGCCACATGAGACGGTGGTTTTCTCGGCCCCTGGTGGTCCGAGGTCGTTCCCGCTGCACAGATTCATGCGTCAGGGCCTCCTGCAGACAATGCACTTTGATTTATCGCGCTATCTCTAATGGCACCCGAGATATCACCAGATATACATTGGATTTTTCCCTGACCCTGAGTGTCCGGCCCCATGAGACGGTGGTTTTCTCGGCCCCTGGTGGTCCGAGGTCGTTCCCGCTGCACAGATTCATGCGCCAGGGCATCCCGCAGACAAAGCACTTTGGTTTATTGCGGTATCTGTAATAGCACCCGAGATATCACCAGATATATGCTGGATTTTTACATGATCTTGGGTGACGGATTCCGAATATCTGTAATTTTCTCGGCCCCTGGTGGGCAGAGGTCGTTCCTGCTGCACAGATTCATTCGGCAGTGCCTCCTAGAGACAACGCACTTTGAGTTATTGCGCTATGTCTAATAGCACCCGAGATATCACCAGATATATATTGGATTTTACCCTGACCCTTTAGTATCCGGCCCCATGAGTCGGTGGTTTTCTCGGCCCCTGGCGGTCCGAGGTCATTCCCGCTGCCCAGATTCATGCGCAGGGGCCTCCTACGGACAATGCACTTTGATTTATTGCGCTATATCTAATAGCTCCCGAGATATCACCAGATATATATTGGATATTCCCCTGACCCTGACAGTCCGACCCCATGAGACCCTGGTTTTCTCAGCCCCTGGTGGTCCGAGGTCGTTCCCGCTGCACAGATTCATGCGCCAGGGACTCCTACAGACAATGTACGTTGGTTTATTGCGCTATCTGTAATAGCACCCGAGATATCACCAGATATATATTGGATTTTCCCCTGACCCTGAGTGTCCGGCCACATGAGACGGTGGTTTTCTCGGCCCCTGGTGGTCCGAGGTCGTTCCCGCTGCACAGATTCATGCGTCAGGGCCCCCTGCAGACAATGCACTTTGATTTATCGCGCAATCTCTAATGGCACCCGATAAGTCACCAGATATATAATGGATTTTTCCCTGACCCTGAGTGTCCGGCCCCATGAGACGGTGGATCTCTCGGCCCCTGGTCGTCCGAGGTCGTCCCCGCTGCACAGATTCATGCGCCAGGGCCTCCTGCAGATTATTCACTTTGGTTTATTGCGCTCTCTCTAATAGCACCCGAGATATCACCAGATATATATTGGATTTTCCCCTGACCCTGAGTGTCCGGCCCCATGAGACGGTGGTTTTCTCGGCCCCTGGTGGTCCGAGGACGTTTCCGCTGCGCAGATTCATGCGCCACGGCTTCCTGCAGATAATTCACATTGATTTTTTGCGCTATCTCTAATTGCACGGGAGATATCACCAGATATATATTGGATTTTTGCCTGACCCTGAGTTCTCTGCCACATGAGACTGTGGTTTTCTCGGCCCCTGGTGGTCCGAGGTCGTTCCCGCTGCACAGATTCATGCGTCAGGTCTTCCTGCAGATAATTCACTTTGATTTATTGCGCTATCTCTAATAGCACCAGAGATATCACCAGATATATATTGGATTTCACCCTGACCCTTAGTATCCGGCCCCATGAGTCGGTGGTTTTCTCGGCCCCTGGCGGTCCGAGGTCGTTCCCGCTGCCCAGATTCATGCGCAGGGGCCACCTACGGACAATGCACTTTGATTTATTGCGCTATATCTAATAGCACCCGAGATATCACCAGATATATATTGGATATTCCCCTGACCCTGAGTGTCCGACCCCATGAGACCCTGGTTTTCTCAGCCCCTGGTGGTCCGAGGTCGTTCCCGCTGCACAGATTCATGCGCCAGGGCCTCCTGCAGATAATTCAATTCGGCTTATTGCGCTATCTCTAATAGCACCCGAGATATCACCAGATATATATTGGATTTTTCCCTAACCCTGAGTGTCCGGCCCCATGAGACGGTGGTTTTCTCGGCCCCTGGTGGTCCGAGGTCGTTCCCGCTGCACAGATTCATGCGCCAGGGCATCCCGCAGACAAAGCACTTTGGTTTATTGCGGTATCTGTAATAGCACCCGAGATATCACCAGATATATGCTGGATTTTTACATGATCTTTGGTGACGGATTCCGAATATCTGTCTTTTTCTCGGCCCCTGGTGGGCAGAGGTCGTTCCTGCTGCACAGATTCATTCGCCAGTGCCTCCTAGAGACAATGCACTCTGAGTTATTGCGCTATCTCTAATAGCACCCGAGATATCACCAGATATATATTGGATTTTTCCCTGACCCTGACAGCCCGGCCCCATGAGACGGTGATTTTCTCGGCTCCTGGTGGTACGAGGTCGTTCCCGCTGCACAGAATCATGCGCCAGGGCTTCCTGCAGACAATGCACTTTGATTTATTGCGCTATCTCTAATAGTACCCGAGATATCACCAGATATATGCTGTATTTTTACATGACACTGAGTGTCCGGCCCGATGTGTCGGTGGTTTTCTCGGCCCCTGGTAGTCCGAGGTCGTTCCCGCTGCACAGATTCATGCGCCAGGGCCTCCTACAGACAATGCACTTTGATTTATCGCGCTATCTGTAATATCACCGGAGATATCACCATATATATATTGGATTTTCCCTTGACCCTGAGTGTCCGGTCCCATGAGACGGTGGGTTTCTCGCCCCCTGGTGGTCCGAGGTCGTTCCCGCTGCACAGATTCATGCGCCAGGGCCTCCTGCAGACAATGCACTTTGGTTTGTTGCGCTATCTCTAATAGCACCCGAGATATCAGCAGATATATATTGGATTTTTCCATGACCCTGAGTGTCCGACCCCATGAGACGGTGGTTTTCACGGCCCCTGGTGGTCCGAGGTCGTGCCCGCTGCACAGATTCATGCGCCAGCACCTCCAACAGGCAATGCACTTTGATTTATTGCGCTATCTGTACTAGCACCCGAGATATCACAAGATATATATTGGAGTTTCCCCTGTCCCTGATTGTCCGGCCCCATGAGACGGTGGTTTTCTCGGCCCCTGGTGGTCCGAGGTCGTTCCCGCTGCACAGATTCATGCGCTAGGGCCTCCTGCAGACAATGCACTTTGATTTATTGCGCTATCTCTAACAGCACTCGTGATATCACCAGATATATATTGGATTTTTCCCTGACCCTGAGTGACCGGCCCCATGAGACGGTAGTTTTTTCGGCCCCTGGTGGTCCGAGGTCGTTCCCGCTGCACAGATTCATGCGCTTGGGCCTCCTGCAGACAATGCACTTTGATTTATTGCGCTATCTGTAATATCACCGGAGATATCACCATATATATATTGGATTTTCCCTTGACCCTGAGTGTCCGGTCCCATGAGACGGTGGGTTTCTCGCCCCCTGGTGGTCCGAGGTCGTTCCCGCTGCACAGATTCATGCGCCAGGGCCTCCTGCAGACAATGCACTTTGGTTTGTTGCGCTATCTCTAATAGCACCCGAGATATCAGCAGATATATATTGGATTTTTCCATGACCCTGAGTGTCCGACCCCATGAGACGGTGGTTTTCTCGGCCCCTGGTGGTCCGAGGTCGAGCCCGCTGCACAGATTCATGCGCCAGCACCTCCCACAGGCAATGCACTTTGATTTATTGCGCTTTCTCTAATAGCACCCGAGGTATCAGCAGATATATATTGGATTTTTCCCTGATCCTGATTGTCCGACCCCATGAGACGGTAGTTTTCTCGGCTCCTGGTGGTCCGAGGTCGTTCCCGCTGCACAGATTCATGCGCTAGGGCCTCCCGCAGACAATGCACTTTGGTTTATTGCGCTATCTGTAATAGCACCCAAGATATCACCACATATATATTCTATTTTTCCCTGACCCTGACAGTCCGGCCCCATGAGACGGTGATTTTCTCGGCCCCTGGTGGTCCGAGGTCGATCCCGCTGCACAGATTCATGCGCCAGGGACTCCTACAGACAATGCACTTTGATTTATTGCGCTATCTCTAATAGCACCCGAGATATCACCAGATATATATTGCATTTTTCCTTGACCCTGACAGTCCGGCCCCATGTGTCGATGGTTTTCTCGGTCCCTCGTGGTCCGATGTCGATCCCGCTGCACAGATTCATGCGCCAGGGCCTCCTGCAGACAATGCACTTTGATTTATTGCGCTATCTGTAATAGCACCCGAGATATCACCAGATATATATTGGATTTTTCCCTGACCCTGAGTTTTCGGCCCCATGAGACGGAGGTTTTCTCGGCCCCTGGTGGTCCGAGGTCGTTCCCGCTGCACAGATGCATGCGCCAGGGCCTCCTGCAGATAATTCACTTTGGTTTATTGCGCTATCTCTAATAGCACCCGAGATATCACCAGATATATATTGGATTTTTCCCTGACCCTGACAGTCCGGCCCCATGAGACGGTGATTTTCTCGGCCCCTGGTGGTTCGAGGTCGTTCCCGCTGCACAGAATCATGCGCCAGGCTTCCTGCAGACAATGCACTTTGATTTATTGCGCTATCTCTAATAGCACCCGAGATATCACCAGATATGTGCTGGATTTTTACATGACACTGAGTGTCCGGCCCGATGTGTCGGTGGTTTTCTCGGCCCCTGGTCGTCCGAGGTCGTTCCCGCTGCGCAGATTCATGCGCCACGGCTTCCTGCAGACAATGCACGTTGGTTTATTGCGCTATCTGTAATAGCACCCGAGATATCACCAGATATATATTGGATTTTCCCCTGACCCTGAGTGTCCGGCCACATGAGACGGTGGTTTTCTCGGCCCCTGGTGGTCCGAGGTCGTTCCCGCTGGCCAGATTCATGCGCCAGGGCATCCTAAAGACAATGCACTTTGATTTATTGCGCTATCTCTAATAGCACCCGAGATAGCACCAGATATATATTGGATTTTCCCCTGACCCTGAGTGTCCGGCCCCATGAGACGGTGATTTTCTCGGCCCCTGGTGGTACGAGGTCGTTCCCGCTGCACAGATTCATGCGCTAGGGCCTCCTGCAGACAATGCTCTTTCATTTATTGCGCTATCTCTAATAGCACCCGAGATATCACCAGATATATATTGGATTTTTCCCTGACCCTGACAGTCCGACCCCATGAGACCCTGGTTTTCTCAGCCCCTGGTGGTCCGAGGTCGTTCCCGCTGCACAGATTCATGCGCCAGGGCCTCCTACAGACAATGTACGTTGGTTTATTGCGCTGTCTGTAATAGCACCCGAGATATCACCAGATATATATTGGATTTTTCCCTGACCCTGAGTGTCCGGCCCCATGAGACGGTGGTTTTCTCGGCCCCTGGTGGTCCGAGGTCGTTCCCGCTGCACAGATTCATGCGCCAGGGCATCCCGCAGACAAAGAACTTTGGTTTATTGCGGTATCTGTAATAGCACCCGAGATATCACCAGATATATATTGGATTTATCCCTGACCCTGACAGTCCGACCCCATGAGACCCTGGTTTTCTCAGCCCCTGGTGGTCCGAGGTCGTTCCCGCTGCACAGATTCATGCGCCAGGGCCTCCTACAGACAATGTACGTTGGTTTATTGCGCTATCTGTAATAGCACCCGAGATACCACCAGATATATATTGGATTTTTCCCTGACCCTGAGTGCCCGGCCCCATGAGACGGTGGTTTTCTCGGCCCCTGGTGGTCTGAGGTCGTTCCCGCTGCACAGATTCATGCGCCAGGGCATCCCGCAGACAAAGCACTTTGGTTTACTGCGGTATCTGTAATAGCACCCGAGATATCACCAGATATATGCTGGATTTTTACATCATCTTGGGTGACGGATTCCGAATATCTGTAATTTTCTCGGCCCCTGGTGGTCCGAGGTCGTTCCTGCTGCACAGATTCATTCGCCAGTGCCTCCTAGAGTCAATGCACTTTGAGTTATTGCGCTATCTCTAATAGCACCCGAGATATCACCAGATATATATTGGATTTTTCCCTGACCCTGACAGTCCGGCCCCATGAGACGGTGATTTTCTCGGCCCCTGGTGGTTCGAGGTCGTTCCCGCTGCACAGAATCATGCGCCAGGGCTTCCTGCAGACAATGCACTTTGATTTATTGCGCTCTCTCTAATAGCACCCGAAATATCACCAGATATATATTGGATTTTCCCCTGACCCTGAGTGTCCGGCCCCATGAGACGGTGGTTTTCTCGGCCCCTGGTCGTTCGAGGTTGTTCCCGTTACACAGTTTCATGCGCCAGGGCCTCCTGCAGATAATTCACTTTGGTTTATTGCGCTATCTGTAATAGCACCCGAGATATCACCAGATATATATTGGATTTTTCACTGACCCTGAACATCCGGCCCCATGAGACGGTCGTTTTCTCGGCCGCTGGTGGTCCGAGGTCGTTCCCGCTGCACAGATTCATGCGCCAGGGCCTCCTACAGACAATGCACTTTGACTTATTGCGCTATCTGTAATAGCACCCAAGATATCACCAGTTATATATTGGATTTTTCCCGGACCCTGAGTGTCCGGCCCCATGAGACTGTGGTTTTCTCGGCCCCTGGTGGTCCGAGGTCGTTCCCGTTGCACAGATTCATGCGTCAGGGCCTCCTGCAGATAATTCACTTTGGTTTATTGCGCTATCTCTAATAGCACACGAGATATCACCAGATATATATTGGATTTTCCCCTGAACCTGAGTGTCCGGCCCCATGGGACTGGGGTTTTCTCGGCCCCTGGACGTCCGAGGTCGTTCCCGCTGCACAGATTCATGCGCCAGGGCATCCTAAAGACAATGCACTTTGATTTATTGCGCTATCTGTAATAGCACCCGAGATATCACCAGATATATATTGGATTTTCCCCTGACCCTGAGTGTCCGGCCCCATGAGACTGTGGTTTTCTCGGCCCCTGGTGGTCCGAGGTCGTTCCCGCAGGCCAGATTCATGCGCCAGGGCCTCCTACAGACAATGCACTTTTATTCATTGCGTTAACTCTAATAGCACCCGAGATAGCACCAGATATATATTGGATTTTCCCCTGACCCTGAGTGTCCGGCCCCATGAGACGGTGATTTTCTCGGCCCCTGGTGGTACGAGGTCGTTCCCGCTGCACAGATTCATGCGCTAGGGCCTCCTGCAGACAATGCTCTTTCATTTATTGCGCTATCTCTAATAGCACCCGAGATATCACCAGATATATATTGGATTTTTCCCTGACCCTGACAGTCCGACCCCATGAGACCCTGGTTTTCTCAGCCCCTGGTGGTCCGAGGTCGTTCCCGCTGCACAGATTCATGCGCCAGGGCCTCCTACAGACAATGTAGGTTGGTTTATTGCGCTATCTGTAATAGCACCCGAGATATCACCAGATATACATTGGATTTTTCCCTGACCCTGAGTGTCCGGCCCCATGAGACGGTGGTTTTCTCGGCCCCTGGTGGTCCGAGGTCGTTCCCGCTGCACAGATTCATGCGCCAGGGCATCCCGCAGACAAAGCACTTTGGTTTATTGCGGTATCTGTAATAGCACCCGAGATATCACCAGATATATGCTGGATTTTTACATGATCTTGGGTGACGGATTCCGAATATCTGTAATTTTCTCGGCCCCTGGTGGGCAGAGGTCGTTCCTGCTGCACAGATTCATTCGCCAGTGCCTCCTAGAGACAACGCACTTTGAGTTATTGCGCTATGTCTAATAGCACCCGAGATATCACCAGATATATATTGGATTTTACCCTGACCCTTTAGTATCCGGCCCCATGAGTCGGTGGTTTTCTCGGCCCCTGGCGGTCCGAGGTCATTCCCGCTGCCCAGATTCATGCGCAGGGGCCTCCTACGGACAATGCACTTTGATTTATTGCGCTATATCTAATAGCTCCCGAGATATCACCAGATATATATTGGATATTCCCCTGACCCTGACAGTCCGACCCCATGAGACCCTGGTTTTCTCAGCCCCTGGTGGTCCGAGGTCGTTCCCGCTGCACAGATTCATGCGCCAGGGACTCCTACAGACAATGTACGTTGGTTTATTGCGCTATCTGTAATAGCACCCGAGATATCACCAGATATATATTGGATTTTCCCCTGACCCTGAGTGTCCGGCCCCATGAGACGGTGGTTTTCTCGGCCCCTGGTGGTCCGAGGTCGTTCCCGCTGCACAGATTCATGCGTCAGGGCCTCCTGCAGACAATGCACTTTGATTTATCGCGCTATCTCTAATGGCACCCGAGATATCACCAGATGTATAATGGATTTTTCCCCGACCCTGAGTGTCCGGCCCCATCAGACGGTGGTTTTCTCGGCCCCTGGTTGTCCGAGGTCGTTCCCGCTGCACAGATTCATGCGCCAGGGCCTCCTAGAACAATGCACGTTTGTTTATTGCGCTATCTGTTATAGCACCCGAGATATCACCAGATATATATTGGATTTTTCCTTGACCCTGAGTGTCCGGCCCCATGAGACGGTGGTTTTCTCGGCCCCTGGTGGTCCGAGGTCGTTCCCGCTGCACAGATTCATGCGTCAGGGCCTCCTGCAGACAATGCACTTTGATTTATCGCGCAATCTCTAATGGCACCCGATAAGTCACCAGATATATAATGGATTTTTCCCTGACCCTGAGTGTCCGGCCCCATGAGACGGTGGATCTCTCGGCCCCTGGTCGTCCGAGGTCGTCCCCGCTGCACAGATTCATGCGCCAGGGCCTCCTGCAGATTATTCACTTTGGTTTATTGTGCTCTCTCTAATAGCACCCGAGATATCACCAGATATATATTGGATTTTCCCCTGACCCTGAGTGTCCGGCCCCATGTGACGGTGGTTTTCTCGGCCCCTGGTGGTCCGAGGACGCTTCCGCTGCGCAGATTCATGCGCCACGGCTTCCTGCAGATAATTCACATTGATTTATTGCGCTATCTCTAATAGCACCAGAGATATCACCAGATATATATTGGATTTTACCCTGACCCTTTAGTATCCGGCCCCATGAGTCGGTGGTTTTCTCGGCCACTGGTGGTCCGAGGTCGTTCCCGCTGCGCAGATTCATGCGCCACGGCTTCCTGCAGATAATTCACTTTGATTTATTGCGCTATCTCTAATAGCACCAGAGATATCACCAGATATATATTGGATTTTACCCTGACCCTTAGTATCCGGCCCCATGAGTCGGTGGTTTTCTCGGCCCCTGGCGGTCCGAGGACGTTCCCGCTGCCCAGATTCATGCGCAGGGGCCTCCTACGGACAATGCACTTTGATTTATTGCGCTATATCTAATAGCACCCGAGATATCACCAGATATATATTGGATATTCCCCTGACACTGAGTGTCCGACCCCATGAGACCCTGGTTTTCTCAGCCCCTGGTGGTCCGAGGTCGTTCCCGCTGCACAGATTCATGCGCCAGGGCCTCCTGCAGATAATTCAATTCGGCTTATTGCGCTATCTCTAATAGCACCCGAGATATCACCACATATATATTGGATTTTTCCCTAACCCTGAGTGTCCGGCCCCATGAGACGGTGGTTTTCTCGGCCCCTGGTGGTCCGAGGTCGTTCCCGCTGCACAGATTCATGCGCCAGGGCATCCCGCAGACAAAGCACTTTGGTTTATTGCGGTATCTGTAATAGCACCCGAGATATCACCAGATATATGCTGGATTTTTACATGATCTTTGGTGACGGATTCCGAATATCTGTCTTTTTCTCGGCCACTGGTGGGCAGAGGTTGTTCCTGCTGCACAGATTCATTCGCCAGTGCATCCTAGAGACAATGCACTCTGAGTTATTGCGCTATCTCTAATAGCACCCGAGATATCACCAGATATATATTGGATTTTTCCCTGACCCTGAGTGTCCGGCCTCAGAGACGGTGGTTTTCTCGGCCCCTGGTGGTCCGAGGTCGTTCCCGCTGCACAGAATCATGCGCTAGGGCTTCCTGCAGACAATGCACTTTGATTTATCGCGCTATCTCTAATGGCACCCGATATATCACCAGATATATAATGGATTTTTCGCTGACCCTGAGTGTCCGGCCCCATGAGACGGTGGATTTCTCGGCCCCTGGTCGTCCGAGCTCGTTCCCGCTGCGCAGATTCATGCGCCACGGCTTCCTGCAGATAATTCACTTTGGTTTATTGCGCTATCTCTAATAGCACCCGAGATATCACCAGATGTATATTGGATTTTTCCCCGACCCTGAGTGTCCGGCCCCATCAGACGGTGGTTTTCTCGGCCCCTGGTTGTCCGAGGTCGTTCCCGCTGCACAGATTCATGCGCCAGGGCCTCCTGCAGATAATTCAATTTGGCTTATTGCGCTATCTCTAATAGCACCCGAGATATCACCAGATATATATTGGATTTTCCCCTGACCCTGAGTGTCCGGCCTCAGAGACGGTAGTTTTCTCGGCCCCTGGTGGTCCGAGGTCGTTCCCGCTGTACAGATTCATGCGTCAGGTCTTCCTGCAGACAATGCACTTTGATTTATTGCGCTATCTGTAACAGCAGCCAAGATATCACCAGTTATATATTGGATTTTTCCCGGACCCTGAGTGTCCGGCCCCATGAGACTGTGGTTTTCTCGGCCCCTGGTGGTCCGAGGTCGTTCCCGTTGCACAGATTCATGCGTCAGGGCCTCCTGCAGATAATTCACTTTGGTTTATTGCGCTATCTCTAATAGCACACGAGATATCACCAGATATATATTGGATTTTCCCCTGACCCTGAGTGTCCGGCCCCATGGGACTGGGGTTTTCTCGGCCCCTGGACGTCCGAGGTCGTTCCCGCTGCACAGATTCATGCGCCAGGGCATCCTAAAGACAATGCACTTTGATTTATTGCGCTATCTGTAATAGCACCCGAGATATCACCAGATATATATTGGATTTTGCCCTGACCCTGAGTGTCCGGCCCCATGAGACTGTGGTTTTCTCGGCCCCTGGTGGTCCGAGGTCGTTCCCGCAGGCCAGATTCATGCGCCAGGGCCTCCTACAGACAATGCACTTTTATTCATTGCGTTAACTCTAATAGCACCCGAGATAGCACCAGATATATATTGGATTTTCCCCTGACCCTGAGTGTCCGGCCCCATGAGACGGTGATTTTCTCGGCCCCTGGTGGTACGAGGTCGTTCCCGCTGCACAGATTCATGCGCTAGGGCCTCCTGCAGACAATGCTCTTTCATTTATTGCGCTATCTCTAATAGCACCCGAGATATCACCAGATATATATTGGATATTCCCCTGACCCTGACAGTCCGACCCCATGAGACCCTGGTTTTCTCAGCCCCTGGTGGTCCGAGGTCGTTCCCGCTGCACAGATTCATGCGCCAGGGACTCCTACAGACAATGTACGTTGGTTTATTGCGCTATCTCTAATAGCACCCGAGATATCACCAGATATATATTGGATTTTCCCCTGACCCTGAGTGTCCGGCCCCATGAGACGGTGGTTTTCTCGGCCCCTGGTGGTCCGAGGTCGTTCCCGCTGCACAGATTCATGCGTCAGGGCCTCCTGCAGACAATGCACTTTGATTTATCGCGCTATCTCTAATGGCACCCGAGATATCACCAGATGTATATTGGATTTTTCCCCGACCCTGAGTGTCCGGCCCCATGAGACGGTGGTTTTCTCGGCCCCTGGTTGTCCGAGGTCGTTCCCGCTGCACAGATTCATGCGCCAGGGCCTCCTAGAACAATGCACGTTTGTTTATTGCGCTATCTGTTATAGCACCCGAGATATCACCAGATATATATTGGATTTTTCCTTGACCCTGAGTGTCCGGCCCCATGAGACGGTGGTTTTCTCGGCCCCTGGTGGTCCGAGGTCGTTCCCGCTGCACAGATTCATGCGTCAGGGCCTCCTGCAGACAATGCACTTTGATTTATCGCGCAATCTCTAATGGCACCCGATAAGTCACCAGATATATAATGGATTTTTCCCTGACCCTGAGTGTCCGGCCCCATGAGACGGTGGATCTCTCGGCCCCTGGTCGTCCGAGGTCGTCCCCGCTGCACAGATTCATGCGCCAGGGCCTCCTGCAGATTATTCACTTTGGTTTATTGTGCTCTCTCTAATAGCACCCGAGATATCACCAGATATATATTGGATTTTCCCCTGACCCTGAGTGTCCGGCCCCATGTGACGGTGGTTTTCTCGGCCCCTGGTGGTCCGAGGACGCTTCCGCTGCGCAGATTCATGCGCCACGGCTTCCTGCAGATAATTCACATTGATTTATTGCGCTATCTCTAATAGCACCAGAGATATCACCAGATATTTATTGGATTTTACCCTGACCCTTTAGTATCCGGCCCCATGAGTCGGTGGTTTTCTCGGCCACTGGTGGTCCGAGGTCGTTCCCGCTGCGCAGATTCATGCGCCACGGCTTCCTGCAGATAATTCACTTTGATTTATTGCGCTATCTCTAATAGCACCAGAGATATCACCAGATATATATTGGATTTTACCCTGACCCTTAGTATCCGGCCCCATGAGTCGGTGGTTTTCTCGGCCCCTGGCGGACCGAGGTCGTTCCCGCTGCCCAGATTCATGCGCAGGGGCCTCCTACGGACAATGCACTTTGATTTATTGCGCTATATCTAATAGCACCCGAGATATCACCAGATATATATTGGATATTCCCCTGACACTGAGTGTCCGACCCCATGAGACCCTGGTTTTCTCAGCCCCTGGTGGTCCGAGGTCGTTCCCGCTGCACAGATTCATGCGCCAGGGCCTCCTGCAGATAATTCAATTCGGCTTATTGCGCTATCTCTAATAGCACCCGAGATATCACCAGATATATATTGGATTTTACCCTGACCCTGAGTGTCCGGCCCCATTAGACTGTGGTTTTCTCGGCTCCTGGTGGTCCGAGGTCGTTCCCGCTGCCCAGATTCATGCGCCACGGCCTGCTGCAGATAATTCACTTTGGTTTATTGCGCTGTATCTAATAGCACCCGAGATATCGCCAGATATGTATTGGATTTTACCCTGACCCTGAGTGTCCGGCCCCATGAGACTGTGGTTTTCTCGGCCCCTGGTGGTCCGAGGTCGTTCCCGCTGCCCAGATTCATGCGCCAGGGCCTCATCCAGACAATGCACTTAGACTTATTGCGCCATCTGTAATAGCACACGACATATCACCAGATATATATTGCATTTTTCCCTGACCCTGAGTGTCCGGCCCCATGAGACGGTGGTTTTCTCGGCCCCTGGTGGTCCGAGGTCGTTCCCGCTACACAGATTCAGGCGCCAGGGCCTCCTGCAGATAATTCACTTTGGTTTATTGCGCTGTATCTAATATTACCCGAGATATCACCAGATATATATTGGATTTTCCCCTGACCCTGAGTGTCCGGCCCCATGAGACTGTAGTTTCCTCGGCCCCTGGTGATCCGAGGTCGTTCCTGCTGCACAGATTCATGCGCCAGAGCCTCCTGCAGATAATTCACTTTGGTTTATTGCGCTATCTCTAATAGCACCCAAGATATCACCAGATATATATTGGATTTTACCCTGACCCTGAGTGTACGGCCCCATGTGACGGTGGTTTTCTCGGCCCCTGGTGGTCCGAGGTCGTTCGCGCTGCACAGATTCATGCGCCAGGGCCTCCTACAGACAATGCACTATGATTTATTGCGCTATCTGTAATTGCACACGAGATATCACCAGATATATATTGGATTTTGCCCTGACCCTGAGTGTCCGGCCCCATGAGACTGTGGTTTTCTCGGCCCCTGGTGGTCCGAGGTCGTTCCCGTTGCACAGATTCACGCGCCAGGGCCTCCTGCAGATAATTCTCTTTGGTTTATTGCGCTATCTCTAATAGCACCCGAGATATCACCAGATATATGCTGAATTTATACATGACCTTGGGTGACGGATACCGAAAATCTGTAATTTTCTTGGCCCCTGATGGTCCGAGGTCGTTGCTGCTGCACAGATTCATGCGCCAGGGCCTCCTGCAGACAATACACTTTGATATATCGTTCTATCTGTAATAGCACCCGAGATAACATGAGATATATATTGGATTTTTCCCTGACCCTGAGTGTCCGGCCCCATGAGACGGTAGTTTTCTCGGCCCCTGGTGGTCCGAGGTCGTTCCCGCTGCACAGATTCATGCGCTAGGGCCTCCTGCAGACAATGCACTTTGATTTATTGCGCTATCTGTAATAGCACCCGAGATATCACCAGACTTATATTGGATTTTTCCCTGACCCTGAGTGTCCGACCCCATGAGACGGTTGTTTTCTCGGCCCCTGGTGGTCCGAGGTCGTTCCTGCTGCACAGATTCATTCGCCAGTGCCTCCTACAGACAATGCACTTTGATTTCTTGCGCTATCTCTAATAGCACCCTAGATATCACCAGATATATATTGGGTTTTTCCCTGACCCTTACAGTCAGGCCCCATGAGACGGTGGTTTTCTCGGCCCCTGGTGGTCCGAGGTCGTTCCCGCTGAACAGATTCAAGCGCCAGGGCCTCCTACAGACAATGCACTTTGATTTATTGCGTTATCTGTAATAGCACCAGCGATATCACCAGATATATATTGGATTTTACCCTGACCCTGAGTGTCCGGCCCCATGAGACGGTGGTTGTCTCGGCCCCTGGAGGTCCGAGGACGTTCCCGCTGCACAGATTCATGCGCCAGTGCCTTCTGCAGATAATTCACTTTGGTTTACTGCGCTATCTCTAATAGTACCCGAGATATCACCAGATATATATTGGATTCTTCCCTGACCCTGAGTGTCCGACCCCATGAGACTGTGGTTTTCTCTGCCGATGGCGGTCCGAGGTCGTTCCCGCTGCACAGATTCATGCACAAGGGCCTCCTGCAGACAATGCACTTTGATTTATTTCGCTATCTGTAATAGCACCCGAGATATCACCAGATATATATTCTATTTTTCCTTGGCCCTGAGTGTCCGACCCCATGAGACGGTAGTTTTCTCGGCCCCTGGTGCTCCGAGGTCGTTCCCGCTGCACAGATTCATGCGCTAGGGCCTCCTGCAGACAATGCACTTTGATTTATTGCGCTATCTGTAATAGCACCCGAGATATCACCAGACTTATATTGGATTTTCCCCTGACCCTGAGTGTCCGACTCCATGAGACGGTTGTTTTCTCGGCTCCTGGAGGTCCGAGGTCGTGCCCGCTGCACAGATTCATTCGCCGGTGCCTCATACAGACAATGCACTTTGATTTATTGCGCTATTTCTAATACCACCCGAGATATCACCAGATATATATTGGATTTTTCCCTGACCCTGACAGTCCGGCCCCATGAGACGGTGATTTTCTCGGCCCCTGGTGGTCCGAGTTCGTTCCCGCTGCACAGATTCATGCGCCAGGGCCTCCTGCAGACCTTGCACTTTGATTTATTGCGCTATCTCTAATATCACCCGAGATATCACCAGATTTATATTGGATTATTCCCTGACCCAGAGTGTCCGACCCCTTGAGACGGTAGTTTTCTCGGCCCCTGGTGGTCCGAGGTCGTTCCCGCTGCACAGATTCATGCACAAGGGCCTCCTGCAGACAATGCACTTTGATTTATTTCGCTATCTGTAATAGCACCCGAGATATCACCAGATATATGCTGGATTTTTACATGACCTTGGGTGACGGAATCCGAATATCTGTAATTTTCTCGGCGCCTGGTGGTCCGAGGCCGTTCCTGCTGCACAGATTCATGCGCCAGGGCTTCCTGCAGACAACTCACTTTGGTTTATTGCGCTATCTGGAATAGCACCCGAGATATCACCAGATATATATTGGATTTTCCCCTGACCCTGAGTGTCCGGCCCCATGAAACAGTGGTTTTCTCCGGCCCCTGGTGGTCCGAGGTCGTCCCGCTGCACAGATTCATGCGCCAGGTATTCCTGCAGACAATGCACTTTGATTTATTGCGCTATCTGTAATAGCACCCGAGATATCAACAGATTTATATTGGATTTTTCCCTGACCCTGAGTGTCCGACCCCATGTGACGGTGGTTTTCTCGGCCCCTGGTGGTCGGAGGTCGATCCCGCTGCACAGATTCATGCGCCAGGGCCTCCTGCAGACTATTTATTTTGATTTATTGCGCTATCTCTAATAGCACCCGAGATATCACCAGATATATAATGGATTTTTCCCTGACCCTGACAGTCCGGCCCCATGGGACGGTGATTTTCTCGGCCACTGGTGGTCCGAGGTTGTTCCCGCTGCACACATTCATGCGCCAGGGCCTCCTGCAGACAATGCACTTTGATTTATTTCGCTATCTCTAATAGCACCCGAGATATCACCAGATATATATGGGATTTTTCCTTGACCCTGACAGTCCGGCGCCATGTGCCGATGGTTTTCTAGGTCCCTCGAGGTCCGAGGTCGATCCCGCTGCACAGATCCATGCGCCAGGGCGTCTTGCAGACAATGCACTTTGGTTTATTGCGCTATCTCTAATAGCACCCGAGATATCACCAGAGATATATTGGATTTTTCCCTGACCCTGAGTGTCCGGCCCCATGAGACGGTGGTTTTATCGGCCCCCGGTGGTCCGAGGTCGTTCCCGCTGCACAGATTCATGCCCTAGGGCCTCCTGCAGTCAATGCACTTTGATTTATTGCGCTATCTGTAATAGCACCCGAGATATCACCAGATATATATTGGATTTTTCCCTGACCCTGAGTGTCCGGCCCCATGTGTGGATGGTTTTCTCGGTCCCTCGTGGTCCGAGGTCGATCCCGCTGCACAGATTCATGCGCCAGGGCCTCCTACAGACAATGCACTTTGATTTATTGCGCTATCTCTAATAGCACCCGAGATATCACCAGATATATAATGGATTTTTCCCTGACCCTGACAGTCCGGCCCCATGAGACGGTGGTTTTCTCGGCACCTGGTGGTCCGAGGTCGTTCCCGCTGCACAGATGCATGCGCCAGGGCTTCCTGCAGATAATTCTCTTCGGTTTAGTGCGCTATCTGTAAGAGCACCCGAGATATCGACAGATATATATTGGACTTTTCACCGTCCCTGAGTGTCCGTCCCCATGAGACGGTGATTTTCTCGGCCCCTGGTGGTCCGAGGTCGTTCCCGTTGCACAGATTCATGCGCCAGGGCCTCCTGCAGATAATTCACTTTGGTTTATTGCGCTATCTCTAATAGCACCCGAGATATCACCAGATATATATTGGATTTTCCCCTGACCCTGAGTGTCCGGCCCCATGAGACTGTAGTTTCCTCGGCCCCTGGTGATCCGAGGTCGTTCCTGCTGCACAGATTCATGCTCCAGAGCCTCCTGCAGATAATTCACTTTGGTTTATTGCGCTATCTCTAATAGCACCCAAGATATCACCAGATATATATTGGATTTTGCCCTGACCCTGAGTGTCCGGCCCCATGAGACTGTGGTTTTCTCGGCCCCTGGTGGTCCGAGGTCGTTCCCGTTGCACAGATTCACGCGCCAGGGCCTCCTGCAGATAATTCTCTTTGGTTTATTGCTCTATCTCTAATAGCACCCGAGATATCACCAGATATATGCTGAATTTATACATGACCTTGGGTGACGGATACCGAAAATCTGTAATTTTCTTGGCCCCTGATGGTCCGAGGTCGTTGCTGCTGCACAGATTCATGCGCCAGGGCCTCCTGCAGACAATACACTTTGATATATCGTTCTATCTGTAATAGCACCCGAGATAACATGAGATATATATTGGATTTTTCCCTGACCCTGAGTGTCCGGCCCCATGAGACGGTGGTTTTCTCGGCCCCTAGTGGTCCGAGGTCGTTCCTGCTGCACAGATTCATTCGCCAGTGCCTCCTACAGACAATGCACTTTGATTTATTGCGCTATCTCTAATAGCACCCTAGATATCACCAGATATATATTGGGTTTTTCCCTGACCCTTACAGTCAGGCCCCATGAGACGGTGGTTTTCTCGGCCCCTGGTGGTCCTAGGTCGTTCCCGCTGCACAGATGCATGCGCCAGGGCCTCCTACAGACAATGCACTTTGATTTATTGCGCTATCTCTAATAGCACCCGAGATATCACCAGATATATATTGGATTTTTCCCTTACCCTGAGTGTCCGGCCCCATGAGACGGTGGTTTTCTCGGCCCCTGGTGGTCCTAGGTCGTTCCCGCTGCACAGATGCATGCGCCAGGGCCTCCTGCAGATAATTCCCTTTGGCTTAATGCGCTATCTGTAATAGCACCCGAGATATCACCAGATATATATTGGATTTTTCCCTGACCCAGAGTGTCCGGCCCCATGTGACGGTGGTTTTCTCGGCCCCTGGTGGTCCGAGGTCGTTCCCGCTGCACAGATGCATGCGCCAGGGCCTCCTGCAGATAATTCCCTTTGGCTTATTGCGCTATCTGTAATAGCACCCGAGATATCACCAGATATATATTGGATTTTTCCCTTACCCTGAGTGTCCGGCCCCATGAGACGGTGGTTTTCTCGGCCCCTGGTGGTCCTAGGTCGTTCCCGGTGCACAGATTCATGCGCCAGGGCCTCCTACAGACAATGCACTTTGATTTATTGCGCTATCTGTAATAGCACCCAAGATATCACCACATATATATTGGATTTTTCCCTGTCCCAGAGTGTCCGGCCCAATGAGACGGTGGTTTTCTCGGCCCCTGGTGGTCCGAGGTCGTTCCCGCTGCACAGATTCATGCGCCAGGGCCTCCTACAGACAATGCACTTTGATTTATTGCGCTATCTGTAATAGCACCCGAGATATCACCAGATATATATTGGATATTTCCCTCACCCTGAGTGTCCAGCCCCATGAGACGGTGGTTTTCTCGGCCCCTGGTGGACCGAGGTCGTTCCCGCTGCACAGATTCATGCGCCAGGGCCTCCTGCAGATAATTCACTTTGATTAATTTCGCTATCTGTAATAGGACCCGAGATATCACCAGATATATATTGGATTTTCCCCAGACCCTGAGTGTCCGGCCGCATGAGACTGTAGTTTTCTCGGCCCCTGGTGGTCCGAGGTCGTTCCCGCTGCACAGATTCATGCGCCAGGGCCCCCTACAGACAATGCACTTTGATTTATTGCGCTATCTGTAATAGCACCCGAGATATCACCAGATATATATTGGATATTTCCCTCACCCTGAGTGTCCAGCCCCATGAGACGGTGGTTTTCTCGGCCCCTGGTGGACCGAGGTCGTTCCCGCTGCACAGATTCATGCGCCAGGGCCTCCTGCAGATAATTCAGTTTGATTAATTTCGCTATCTGTAATAGGACCCGAGATATCACCAGATATATATTGGATTTTCCCCAGACCCTGAGTGTCCGGCCGCATGAGACTGTAGTTTTCTCGGCCCCTGGTGGTCCGAGGTCGTTCCCGCTGCACAGATTCATGCGCCAGGGCCTCCTACAGACAATGCACTTTGATTTATTGCGCTATCTGTAATAGCACCCGAGATATCACCAGATATATATTGGATATTTCCCTCACCCTGAGTGTCCGGCCCCATGTGTCGATGGTTTTCTCGGTCCCTCGTGGTCCGAGGTCGATCCCGCTGCACAGATTCAGGCGCCAGGGCCCCCTGCAGATAATTACATTGATTTATTTCGCTATCTCTAATAGCACCCGAGATACTACCAGATATATGCTGGATTTTTACATGACCTTGGGTGACGGATTCCGAATATCTGTAATTTTCTCGGCGCCTGGTGGTCCGACGTGGATCCCGCTGCACAGATTCATGCGCCAGGCCCCCTTCCGGTAATTCACTTTGATTTATTGCGCTATCTGTAATAGCACCCGAGATATCACCAGATATATATTGTATTTTTCCCTGACCCTGAGTGTCCGGCCCCATGAGAATGTGGTTTTCTCGGCCCCTGGTGATCCGAGGTCGTTCCCGCTGCACAGATTCATGCGCCAGTGCCTCCTGCAGATAATTCACTTTGGTTTACTGCGCTATCTATGATAGTACCCGAGATATCACCAGATATATATTGGATTTTTCCCTGACCCTGAGTGTCCGACCCCATGAGACTGTGGTTTTCACTGCCGATGGCGGTCCGAGGTCGTTGCCGCTGCACAGATTCATGCGCCAGGGCCTCCTACAGACTATGCACTTTGATTTATTGCGCTATCTCTAATAGCACCCGAGATATCACCAGATATATATTGGATTATCCCTGACCCTTAGGGTCCGGCCCCATGAGACTGTGGTTTTCTCGTCCCCTGGTTGTCCGAGGACGTTCCCACTGCACAGATTCATGCGCCAGGGCCTCCTACAGACAATGCACTTTGATTTATTGCGCTATCTGTAATAGCTTCCGAGATATCACCGGATATATATTGGATTTTTCCATGACCCTGACAGTCCGGCCCCATGTGTCGATGGTTTTCTCGGTCCCTCGTGGTCCGAGGTCGATCCCGCTGCACAGATTCAGGCGCCAGGGCCCCCTGCAGATAATTCCCTTTGGCTTATTGCGCTATCTGTAATAGCACCCGAGATATCACCAGATATATATTGGATTTTTCCCTTACCCTGAGTGTCCGGCCCCATGAGACGGTGGTTTTCTCGGCCCCTGGTGGTCCTAGGTCGTTCCCGGTGCACAGATTCATGCGCCAGGGCCTCCTACAGACAATGCACTTTGATTTATTTCGCTATCTCTAATAGCACCCGAGATACTACCAGATATATGCTGGATTTTTACATGACCTTGGGTGACGGATTCCGAATATCTGTAATTTTCTCGGCGCCTGGTGGTCCGACGTCGATCCCGCTGCACAGATACATGCGCCAGACCCCCCTGCAGATAATTCACTTTGATTTATTGCGCTATCTGTAATAGCACCCGAGATATCACCAGATATATATTGGATTTTTCACTGACCCTGAGTGTCCGGCCCCATGAGAATGTGGTTTTCTCGGCCCCTGGTGGTCCGAGGTCGTTCCCGCTGCACAGATTCATGCGCCAGTGCCTCCTGCAGATAATTCACTTTGGTTTACTGCGCTATCTCTAATAGTAACCGAGATATCACCAGATATATATTGGATTTTTCCCTGACCCTGAGTGTCCGACCCCATGAGACTGTGGTTTTCTCTGCCGATGGCGGTCCGAGGTCGTTCCCGCTGCACAGATTCATGCGCCAGGGCCTCCTACAGACAATGCACTATGATTTATTGCGCTATCTCTAATAGCACCCGAGATATCACCAGATATATATTGGATTTTCCCTGACCCTGAGGGTCCGGCCCCATGAGACTGTGGATGTCTCGGCCCCTGGTGGTCCGAGGTCGTTCCCGCTGGCCAGATTCATGCGCCAGGGCCTCCTACAGACAATGCACTCTGATTTATTGCGCTATCTGTAATAGCATCCGAGATATCACCAGATATATATTTGATTTTTCCCTGACCCTGAGTGTCCGGCCCCATGAGACGGTGGTTTTCTCGGCACCTGGTGGTCCGAGGTCGTTCCCGCTGCACAGATGCATGCGCCAGGGCTTCCTGCAGATAATTCTCTTTGGTTTAGTGCGCTATCTGTAAGAGCACCCGAGATATCACCAGATATATATTGGATTTGTCCCTGACCCTGAGTCTCCGGCCCCAGGAGACGGTAGTTTTCTCGGTCCCTGGTGGTCCCAGGTCGATCCCGCTGCAGAGATTCATGCGCTAGGGCCTCCTACAGACAATGCACATTGATTTATTTCGCTATCTCTAATAGCACCCGAGATATCACCAGGCAAATATTTGATTTTTCCTTGACCCTGACAATCCGGCCCCATGTGTCGATGGTTTTCTCGGTCCCTCGTGGTCCGAGGTCGATCCCGCTGCACAGATTCATGCGCCAGGGCCCCCTGCAGATAAGTCACTTTGATTTATTGCCCTATCTGTAATAGCACCCGAGATATCACCAGATTTATATTGGATTATTCCCTGACCCAGAGTGTCCGACCCCTTGAGACGGTAGTTTTCTCGGCCCCTGGTGGTCCGAGGTCGTTCCCGCTGCACAGATTCATGCACAAGGGCCTCCTGCAGACAATGCACTTTCATTTATTGCGCTATCTCTAATAGCACCCGAGATATCACCAGATATATATTGGATTTTTCCCTGACCCTGACAGTCAGGCCCCATGATACGGTGATTTTCTCGGCCCCTGGTGGTCCGAGGACGTTCCCGCTGCACAGATTCATGCGCTTGGGCCTCCTGCAGACAATGCACTTTGATTTATTGCGCTATCTGTAATAGCTTCCGAGATATCACCGGATATATATTGGATTTTTCCATGACCCTGACAGTCCGGCCCCATGTTTCGATGGTTTTCTCGGTCCCTCGTGGTCCGAGGTCGATCCCGCTGCACAGATTCATGCGCCAGGGCCCCCTGCAGATAATTACTTTGATTTATTTCGCTATCTCTAATAGCACCCGAGATACTACCAGATATATGCAGGATTTTTACATGGCCTTGGGTGACGTATTCCGAATATCTGTAATTTTCTCGGTGCCTGGTGGTCCGAGGTCGATCCCGCTGCACAGATTCATGCGCCAGGGCCTCCTACAGACAATGCACTTTGATTTATTGCGCTATCTGTAATAGCACCCGAGATATCACCAGATATATATTCTATTTTTCCTTGGCCCTGAGTGTCCGACCCCATGAGACGGTAGTTTTCTCGGCCCCTGGTGCTCCGAGGTCGTTCCCGCTGCACAGATTCATGCGCCAGGGCCTCCTGCAGACCTTGCACTTTGATTTATTGCGCTATCTCTAATATCACCCGAGATATCACCTGATTTATATTGGATTATTCCCTGACCCAGAGTGTTCGACCCCTTGAGACGGTAGTTTTCTCGGCCCCTGGTGGTCCGAGGTCGTTCCCGCTGCACAGATTCATGCACAAGGGCCTCCTGCAGACAATGCACTTTCATTAATTTCGCTATCTGTAATAGCACCCGAGATATCACCAGATATATGCTGGATTTTTACATGACCTTGGGTGACGGAATCCGAATATCTGTAATTTTCTCGGCGCCTGGTGGTCCGAGGCCGTTCCTGCTGCACAGATTCATGCGCCAGGGCTTCCTGCAGACAACTCACTTTGGTTTATTGCGCTATCTGTAATAGCACCCGAGATATCACCAGATATATATTGGATTTTCCCCTGACCCTGAGTGTCCGGCTCCATGAAACAGTGGTTTTCTCGGCCCCTGGTGGTCCGAGGTCGTCCCGCTGCACAGATTCATGCGCCAGGTATTCCTGCAGACAATGCACTTTGATTTATTGCGCTATCTGTAATAGCACCCGAGATATCAACAGATTTATATTGGTTTTTTCCCTGACCCTGAGTGTCCGACCCCATGTGACGGTGGTTTTCTCGGCCCCTGGTGGTCGGAGGACGATCCCGCTGCACAGATTCATGCGCCAGGGCCTCCTGCAGATAATTTATTTTGATTTATTGCGCTATCTCTAATAGCACCCGAGATATCACCAGATATATAATGGATTTTTCCCTGACCCTGACAGTCCGGCCCCATGGGACGGTGATTTTCTCGGCCACTGGTGGTCCGAGGTTGTTCCCGCTGCACACATTCATGCGCCAGGGCCTCCTGCAGACAATGCACTTTGATTTATTTCGCTATCTCTAATAGCACCCGAGATATCACCAGATATATATGGGATTTTTCCTTGACCCTGACAGTCCGGCGCCATGTGTCGATGGTTTTCTAGGGCCCTCGAGGTCCGAGGTCGATCCCGCTGCACAGATCCATGCGCCAGGGCGTCTTGCAGACAATGCACTTTGGTTTATTGCGCTATCTCTAATAGCACCCGAGATATCACCAGAGATATATTGGATTTTTCCCTGACCCTTAGTGTCCGGCCCCATGTGTGTATGGTTTTCTCGGTCCCTCGTGGTCCGAGGTCGATCCCGCTGCACAGATTCATGCGCCAGGGCCTCCTACAGACAATGCACTTTGATTTATTGCGCTATCTCTAATATCACCCGAGATATCACCAGATATATATTGGGTTTTTCCTTGACCCTGACAGTCCGGCCCAATGTGTCGATGGTTTTCTCGGCACCTGGTGGCCCGAGGTCGTTCCCGCTGCACAGATTCATGCGCCAGGGCCTCCTACAGACAATGCACTTTGGTTTATTGCGCTATCTCTAATAGCACCCGAGATATCACCAGATATATATTGGATTTTTCCCTGACCCTGAGTGTCCGGCCCCATGAGACTGTAGTTTTCTCGGCCCCTGGTGGTCCGTGGTCGTTCCCGCTGCACAGATTCATGCGCCGGGGCCTCCTACAGACAATGCCCTTTGGTTTATTGCGCTATCTCTAATAGCACCCGAGATATCACCAGATATATATTGGATTTTTCCTTGACCCTGACAGTCCGGCGACATGTGTCGATGGTTTTCTCGGTACCTCGTGGTCCGAGGTCGATCCCGCTTCACAGATCCATGCGACAGGGCCTCCTGCAGACAATGGACTTTGATTTATTGCGCTATCTCTAATATCACCCGAGATATCACCAGATATATATTGGGTTTTTCCTTGACCCTGACAGTCCGGCCCCATGTGTCGATGGTTTTCTCGGCACCTGGTGGCCCGAGGTCGTTCCCGCAGCACAGATTCATGCGCCAGGGCCTCCTACGGACAATGCACTTTGGTTTATTGCGCTATCTCTAATAGCACCCGAGATATCACCAGATATATATTGGGTTTTTCCTTGACCCTGACAGTCCGGCCCAATGTGTCGATGGTTTTCTCGGCACCTGGTGGCCCGAGGTCGTTCCCGCTGCACAGATTCATGCGCCAGGGCCTCCTACGGACAATGCACTTTGATTTATTTCGCTATCTCTAATAGCACCCGAGATATCACCAGATATATATTGGATTTTTCCTTGACCCTGACAGTCCGGCGACATGTGTCGATGGTTTTCTCGGTACCTCGTGGTCCGAGGTCGATCCCGCTGCACAGATCCATGCGCCAGGGCCTCCTGCAGACAATTGACTTTGATTTATTGCGCTATCTCTAATAGCACCCGAGATATCACCAGATATATATTGGATTTTTCCCTGACCCTGTCAGTCCGGCCCCATGAGACGGTGATTTTCTCGGCCCCTGGAGGTCGGAGGTCGATCCCGCTGCACAAATTCATGCGCCAGGGCCTCCTACAGACAAAGCACTTTGATTTATTGCGCTATCTCTAATAGCAGCCGAGATATCACCACATATATATTGGATTTTTCCCTGACCCTGACAGTCCGGCCCCATGAGACTGTGTTTTTCTCGGCCCCTGGTGGTCCGAGGTCGATCCCGCTGCACAGATTCATGCGCCAGGGCCTCCTACAGACAATGTACTTTGATTTATTGCGCTATCTGTAATAGCACCCAAGATATCACCAGATATATAATGGATTTTTCCCTGTCCCTGAGTGTCCGACCCCATCAGACGGAGGTTTTCTCGGCCCCTGGTGGTCGGAGGTCGTTCCCGCTGCACAGATGCATGCGCCAACGCCCCCTGCAGATAATTCACTTTGATTTATTGCGCTATCTCTAATAGCACCCGAGATATAACCAGATATATATTGGATTTTTCCCTGACCCTGACAGTCCGGCACCATGAGACGGTGATTTTCTCGGTCCCTCGTGGTCCGAGGTCGATCCCGCTGCACAGATTCATGCGCCAGGGCCCCTTGCAGATAATTCACTTTGATTTATTGCGCTATCTGTAATAGCACCCGAGATATCACCAGATATATATATTGGATTTTTCCCTGACCCTGAGTGACGGACCCCCTGAGACGGTAGTTTTCTCGGCCCCTGGTGGTCCGATGTCGTCCCCGCTGCACAGATTCATGCGCCAGGGCCTCCTACAGACAATGCACTTTGATTTATAGCGCTATCTGTAATAGCACCCGAGATATCACCAGACTTATATTGGATTTTTCCCTGACACTGAGTGTCCGGCCCCATGAGAGGGTGATTTTCTCGGCCCCTGGTGGTCCGAGGTCGATCCCAGTGCACAGATTCATGCGCCAGGGCCTCCTACAGACAATGCACTTTGGTTTATTGCGCTATCTCTAATAGCACCCGAGATATCACCAGATATATGTTGGATTTTCCCCTGACCCTGAGTGTCGGGCCCCATGAGACGGAGGTTTTCTCGGCCCCTGGTGAGCCGTGGTCGTTCCCGCTGCACAGATTCATGCGCCAGGGCCTCCTACAGACAATGCACTTTGATTTATTGCGCTATCTGTAATAGCACCCGAGATATCACCAGATAAATATTGGATTTTTCCCTGACCCTGAGTGTCCGGCCCCATGAGACCGTGGTTTTCTCGGCCACTCGTTGTCCGAGGTCGTTCCCGCTGCACAGATTCATGCGCCAGGGCCTCCTGCAGACAATGCACTTTGATTTATTTCGCTATATCTAATAGCACCCGAGATATCACCAGATGTATATTGGATTTTTCCTTGACTCTGACAGTCCGGCGCCATGTGTCGATGGTTTTCTCGGTCCCTCGTGGTCCGAGGTCGATCCCGCTGCACACATTCATGCGCCAGGGCCTCCTACAGACAATGCCCTTTGGTTTATTGCGCTATCTCTAATAGCACCTGAGATATCACCACATATATATGGGATTTTTCCCTGACCCTGAGTGTCCGGCCCCATGAGAGGGTGATTTTCTCGGCCCCTGGTGGTCCGAGGTCGATCCCGCTGCACAGGTTCATGCGCCAGGGCTTCTTACAGACAATGCACTTTGGTTTATTGCGCTATCTCTAATAGCACCCGAGATATCACCAGATATATGTTGGATTTTCCCCTGACCCTGAGTGTCGGGCCCCATGAGACGGAGGTTTTCTCGGCCCCTGGTGGGCCGTGGTCGTTCCCGCTGCACAGATTCATGCGCCAGGGCCTCCTACAGACAATGCACTTTGATTTATTGCGCTATCTGTAATAGCACCCGAGATATTACCAGATAAATATTGGATTTTTCCCTGACCCTGAGTGTCCGGCCCCATGAGACCGTGGTTTTCTCGGCCACTCGTTGTCCGAGGTCGTTCCCGCTGCACAGATTCATGCGCCAGGGCCTCCTGCAGACAATGCACTTTGATTTATTTCGCTATCTCTAATAGCACCCGAGATATCACCAGATATATATTGGATTTTTCCTTGACTCTGGCAGTCCGGCGCCATGTGTCGATGGTTTTCTCGGTCCCTCGTGGTCCGAGGTCGATCCCGCTGCACAGATCCATGCGCCAGGGCCTCCTGCAGACAATGGACTTTGATTTATTGCGCTGTCTGTAATAGCACCCGAGATATCACCAGATATATATTGGATTTTTCCCTGACCCTGAGTCTCCGACCCCATGAGACGGTGGTTTTCTCGGCCCCTGGTGGTCCGAGGTCGTTCCCGCTGCACAGATTCATGCGCCAGGGCCCCCTGCATATAATTCACTTTGATTTATTGCGCTATCTCTAATAGCACCCAAGATATCAGCTGATATATATTGGATTTTTCCCTGATCCTGACAGTCCGGCCCCATGAGACGCTGATTTTCTCGGCCCCTGGTGGTCCGAGGTCGATCCCGCTGCACAGATTCTTGCGCCAGGGACTCCTGCAGACAATCCACTTTGGTTTATTGCGCTATCTCTAATTTCACCCGAGATATCACCATATATATATTGGATTTTGCCCTGACCCTGAGTGTCGGGCCCCATGAGACGGTGGTTTTCTCGGCCCCTGGTGGTCCGAGGTCGTTCCCGCTGCACAGATTCATGCGCCAGGGACACCTGCAGACAATGCACTATGATTTATTGCGCTATCTGTAATAGCACCCGAGATATCACCATATATATATATTGGATTTTCCCCTGACCCTGAGTGTCCGGCCCCATGTGTCGATGGTTTTCTCGGTCCCTCGTGGTCCGAGGTCGGTCCCGCTGATCAGGTTCATGCGCCAAGGCATCCTGCAGACAATTCACTTTGGTTTATTGGGCTGTCTGTAATAGCACCCGAGATATCACCAGATAAATATTGGATTTTTCCCTGACCCTGAGTGTCCGACCCAATGAGACGGAGGTTTTCTCGGCCCCTGGTGGTCCGAGGTCGATCCCGCTGCACAGATTCATGCGCCAGGGCCTCCTACAGACAATGCACTTTGGTTTATTGCGCTATCTCTAATAGCACCCGAGATATCACCAGATATATGTTGGATTTTCCCCTGACCCTGAGTGTCGGGCCCCATGAGACGGAGGTTTTCTCGGCCCCTGCTGGTCCGAGGTCGTTCCCGCTGCACAGATTCATGCGCCAGGGCCACCTGCAGACAATGCACTATGATTTATTGCGCTATCTCTAATATCACCCGAGATATCACCAGATATATATTGGATTTTTCCCTGACCCTGAGTGTCCGGCCCCATGTGTCGGTGGTTTTCTCGGCTCCTGGGGATCCGAGGTCGTTCCCGCTGCACACAAGCATGCGCCAGGGCCTCCTGCAGATAATTCACTTTGGTTTATTGCGCTATCTCTAATAGCACCCGAGATATCACCAGATATATATTGGATTTTCCCCAGGCCCTGAGTGTCCATCCCCATGAGACGGTGGTTTTCTCGGACCCTGGTGGTCCGAGGTCGTTCCCGCTGCACGGATTCATGCGCCGGGAGCTCCTACAGACAGGGCACTTTGATTTATTGTGCTATCTGTAATAGCACCCGAGATATCACCAGATATATATTGGACTTTTCCCTGACCCTGGGTGCCCGGCCCCATGTGTCGGTGATTTTCTCGGACCCTGGTGGACCGAGGTAGATACCGCTGCACAGATTCATGCGCCAGGGCATCCTACAGATAATACAGTTTGATTTATTGCGCTATCTGTAATAGCACCCGAGATATCACCAGATATATATTGGATTTTTCCCCGACCCTGAGTGTCCGGCCCCATGCGACGGTGGTTTTCTCACCCCTGGTGGTCAGACGTCGTTCCTGCTGCACAGATTCATGCGACAGTGCCTCCTACAGACAATGCACTTTGATTTATTGCGCTATCTCTAATAGCACCCGAGATATCACCAGATATATATTGGATTTTTCCCTGACCCTGGGTGCCCGGCCCCATGTGTCGGTGATATTCTCGGCCCCTGGTGGTCCGTGGTCGTTCCCGCTGCACAGACTTATGCGCCAGGGCCTCCTACAGACAGGGCACTTTGATTTATTGTGCTATCTGTAATAGCACCCGAGATATCACCAGATATATATTGGATTTTCCCCAGACCCTGAGTGTGCGTCCCCATGAGACGGTGGTTTTCTCGGCCGCTGGTGGTCCGAGGTCGTTCCTGCTGCACAGACTCATTCGAAAGTGCCTCCTACAGACAATGCACGTTGATTTATTGCGCTATCACTAATAGCACCCAGGATATAACCAGATATATATTTGATTTTTCCCTGACCCTGAGTGCCCGGCCCCATGTGTCGGTGATTTTCTCGGACCGTGGTGATCCGAGGTAGATACCGTTGCACAGATTCATGCGCCAGGGCCTCCTGCAGACAATGCAATCAGATTTATTGCGCTATCTCTAATAGCACCCGAGATATCACCATTTATATGCTGGATTTCTACATGACCTTGGGTGACGGATACCGAAAATCTGTAATTTTCTTGGCCCCTGGTGGTCCGAGGTCGTTCCCGCTGCACAGATTCATGCGCCATGGCCTACAGCAGATAATTCACTTTGGTTTATTTCGCTATCTATAATAGCACCCGAGATATCTCCAGATATATGCTGGATTTTTACATGACCTTGGGTTACGGATTCCGAATATCTGTAATTTTCTCGGCCCCTGGCGGTCCGAGGTCGGTCCTGCTGCACAGACTCATTCGCTAGGCCCTCCTACAGATAATGCACTTTGATTTATTGCGCTATCTCTAATAGCACCCGATATATCACCAGATATATATTGGATTTTCCCCTGACCCCGAGTGTCCGGCCCCATGAGACTGTGGTTTTATCGGCCCCTGGTGGTCCGAGGTCGTTCCCGCTGCACAGATTCATGCGCCAGGGCCTCCTACAGACAATGCACTTTGGTTTATTGCGCTATCCCTAATAGCACCCGAGATATCACCAGATATATATTGGATTTTCCCCAGGCCCTGAGTGTCCATCCCCATGAGACGGTGGTTTTCTCGGACCCTGGTGGTCCGAGGTCGTTCCCGCTGCACGGATTCATGCGCCGGGAGCTCCTACAGACAGGGCACTTTGATTTATTGTGCTATCTGTAATAGCACCCGAGATATCACCAGATATATATTGGATTTTTCCCCGACCCTGAGTGTCCGGCCCCATGAGACGGTGGTTTTCTCGGCCCCTGGTGGTCAGACGTCGTTCCCGGTGCACAGATTCATGCGCCAGGGCCTCCTACGGACAATGCACTTTGATTTATTGCGCTATCTCTAATAGCACCCGAGATATCACCAGATATATATTGGATTTTTCCCTGACCCTGAGTGTCCGGCGCCATGGGTCGGTGGTTTTCTCGGCCCCTGGTGGTCCGAGGTCGTTCCCGCTGCACAGATTCATGCGCCAGGGCCTCCTGCAGATAATTCACTTTGGTTTAATGCGCTATCTCTAATAGCACCCGAGATATCACCAGATATATATAGGATATTCCCCTGACCCTGAGTGTCCGGCCCCGTGAGACGGTGGTTTTCTCGGCCCCTGGAAGTCCGAGGTCGTTCCCGCTGCACAGATCCATGCGCCAGGGCCTCCTGCAGATAATTCACTTTGGTTTATTGCGCTATCTCTAATAGCACCCGAGATATCACCAGATATATATTGGATTTTTCCCTGACCCTGAGTGTCCGGCCCCATGAGACAGTGGTTTTCTCTGCCTCTGGTGGTCCGAGGTCGTTCCCACCGGCCAGACTCATGCGCCAGGGCCTCCTACAGACCATGCACTTTGATTTATTGCGCTATCTGTAATAGCACCCGAGATATCACCAGATATATATTGGATTTTTCCCTGACCCTGAGTGTCCAGCCCCATGAAACGGTGGTTTTCTCGGCCCGTGGTGGTCCGAGGTCGTTCCCGCTGCACAGATTCATGCGCCAGGGCCTCCTGCAGATAATTCACTTTGGTTTATTGCGCTATCTCTAATAGCACCCGAGATATCACCAGATATATATTGGATTTTCCCCTGACCCTGAGTGTCCGGCCCCATGAGACTGTGGTTTCCTCGGCCCCTGGTGGACCGAGGTCGTTCCCGATGGCCAGATTCATGCGCCAGGGCTTCCCACAGACAATGCACTTTGATTTATTGCGCTATCTGTAATAGCACCCGGGATATCACCAGATATATATTGGATTTTTCCCAGACCCTTAGTGTCCGGCCCCATGAGACGGTGGTTTTCTCGGCCCGTGGTGGTCCAAGGTCGTTCCCGCTGCACAGATTCATGCGCCAGGGCCTCCTGCAGATAATTCACATTGGTTTATTACGCAATCTCTAATAGCACCCGAGATATCATCAGATATATATCGGATTATCCTCTGACCCTGTCTGTCCGGCCCTATGAGACGGCGGTTTTCTCGGCCCCAGGTGGTCCAAGGTCGTTCCCGCTGCACAGATTCATGCGCCAGGGCCTCCTACAGACAATGCACTTTGATTTATTGCGCTATCTGTAATAGCACCCGAGATGTCAACAGATATACATTGGATCTTTCCCTGACCCTGAGTGTCCGGCCCCATGAGACGGTTGATGTCTCGGCCCCTGGTGGTCCGAGGTCGTTCCCGCTACACAGATTCATGCGCCATGGCCTCCTGCAGATAATACACTTTGGTTTATTGCGCTATCTCTAATAGCACCCGAGATATCACCAGATATATATTGGATTTTTCCCTGACCCTGAGTGTCCGGCCCCATGAGACAGTGGTTTTCTCGGCCTCTGGTGGTCCGAGGTCGTTCCCACCGGCCAGACTCATGCGCCAGGGCCTCCAACAGACCATGCACTTTGATTTATTGCGCTATCTGTAATAGCACCCGAGATATCACCAGATATATATTGGATTTTCCCTGACCCTGAGTGTCCAGCCCCATGAAACGGTGGTTTTCTCGGCCCGTGGTGGTCCGAGGTCGTTCCCGCTGCACAGATTCATGCGCCAGGGCCTCCTGCAGATAATTGACTTTGGTTTATTGCGCTATCTCTAATAGCACCCGAGATATCACCAGATATATATTGGATTTTTCCCTGACCCTGAGTGTCCGGCCCCATGAGACTGTAGTTTTCTCGGCCCCTGGTGGTCCGAGGTCGTTCCCGCTGCACAGATTCATGCGCCAGGGCCTCCTACAGACAATGCACTTTGATTTATTGCGCTATCTGTAGTAGCACCCGAGATATCACCAGATATATATTGGATTTTCCCCTGACCCTGAGTGTCCGGCCCCATGAGACTGTGGTTTTCTCGGCCCCTGGTGGTCCGAGGTCGTTCCCGCTGGCCATATTCATGCGCCAGGGCCTCCTACAGACAATGCACTTTGACTTATTGCGCTATCTGTAATAGCACCCGAGATATAACCAGATATATATTGGATTTTTCCCTGACCCTGAGTGTCCGGCCCCATGAGACGGTGGTTGTCTCGGCCCCTGGTGTACGGAGGTCGTTCCCGCTGCACAGATGCATTCGCCAGGGCCTCCTGCAGATAATTCACTTTGGTTGATTGCGCTATCTGTAATAGCACCCAAGATATCACCAGATATATATTGGATTTTTCCCTGACCCTGAGTGTCCGGCCCCATGAGACGGTTGTTTTCTCGCCCCTGGTGGTCCGGCGTCGTTCCCGCTCCACAGATGCATGCGCCAGGGCCTCCTGCAGATAATTCACTTTGGTTTATTGCGCTATCTCTAATAGCACCCGAGATATCACCAGATATATATTGAATTTTCCCCTGATCCTGAGTGCCCGGCCCCATGTGACTGTTGTTTTCTCGGCCCCTGGTGGTCCAAGGTCGTTCCCGCAGGCCAGATTCATGCGTCAGGGCCTCCTGCAGATAATTCAACATGGTTTATTGCGCTATCTCTAATAGCACCCGAGAAAGCTCCATATATATGCTGGATTTTTACATGACATTGGGTGACGGATACCGAAAATCTGTAATTTTCTCGGCCCCTGGTGGTCCGATGTCATTCCCGCTGGCCAGATTCATGCGCCAGGGCCTCCTACAGACAATGCAATTTGATTTATTGCGCTATCTGTAATAGCACCCGAGATATCACCAGATATATATTGAATTTTACCCTGACCCTGAGTGTCCGGCCCCATGAGACTGTGGTGTTCTCGGCCCCCGGTGGTCCGAGGTCGTTCCCGCTGCACAGATTCATGCGCCAGGGCCTCCTACAGAAAATGCACATTGATTTATTGGGCTATCTGTAATAGCACCCGAGATATCACCAGATATATATTGGCCTTTCCCCTGACCCTGAGTGTCCGGCCCCATGAGACTGTGGTGTTCTCGGCCCCCGGTGGTCCGAGGTCGTTCCCGCTGCACAGATTCATGCGCCAGGGACTCCTATAGACAATGCACTTTGATTTATTGGGCTATCTCTAATAGCACCCGAGATATAACCAGATATATATTGGATTTTTCCCTGACCCTGAGTGTCCGGCCCCATGAGACGGTGGTTTTCTCGGCCCCTGCTGGTCCGTGGTCGTTCCCGCTGCACAGATTCATGCGCCAGAACCTCCTGCAGATAATTCACTTTGGGTTATTGCGCTATCTCTAATAGCACCCGAGATATCACCAGATATATATTGAATTTTCCCCAGACCCTGAGTGTCCGGCCCCATGAGACTGTGGTTTTCTCGGCCCCTGGTGGTCCAAGATCGTTCCCGCTGCACAGATTCATGCGCCAGGGCCTCCTACAGAAAATGCACATTGATTTATTGGGCTATCTGTAATAGCACCCGAGATATCACCAGATATATATTGGCCTTTCCCCTGACCCTGAGTGTCCGGCCCCATGAGACGGTGGTTTTCTCGGCCCCTGGTGGTCCGCGGTCGTTCCCGCTGCCCAGATTCATGCGCCAGGGCCTCCTACAGACAATGCACTTTGATTTATTGCGCTATATGTAATAACACCCGAGAAAGTTCCATATATATGCTGAATTTTTACATGGCTTTGGGTGACGGATACCGAAGATCTGTAATTTTCTCGGCCCCTGGTGGTCCAATGTCGTTCCCGCTGGCCATACTCATGTGCCAGGGCCTCCTACAGACAATGCACTTTGATTTATTGCGCTATCTGTAATAGCACCCGAGATATCACCAGATATATATTGGATTTTTCCCTGACCTTGAGTGTCCGGCCCCATGAGACTGTGGTTTTCTCGGCCCCTGGTGGTCCGAGGTCGTTCCCGCCGGCCAGATTCAGGCGCCAGGGCCTCCTACAGACCATGCACTTTGATTTATTGCCCTATCTGTAATAGCACCCGAGATATCACCAGATACATATTGGATTTTTCCCTGACCCTGAGTGTCCGGCCCCATGAGACGGTGGTTTTCTCGGCCCGTGGTGGTCCGAGGTCGTTCCCGCTGCACAGATTCATGCGCCAGGGCCTCCTGCAGATAATTCACTTTGGTCTATTGCGCTATCTCTAATGGCACCCGAGATATCACCAGATATATATTGGATTTTCCCCTGACCCTGAGTGTCCGGCCCCGTGAGGCGGTGGTTTTCTCGGCCCCTGGTGGTCCGCGGTCGTTCCCGCTGGCCATATTCATGCGCCAGGGCCTCCTACAGACAATGCACATTGATTTATTGCGCTATCTGTAATAGCACCCGAGATATCACCAGATATATATTGGATTTTTCCCTGACCCTGAGGGTCCGGCCGCATTAGACGGTGGTTTTCTCGGCCCCTGGTTGTCCGAGGTCGTTCCCGCTGCACAGATTCATGCGCCATACCCTCCAGCAGATAATTCACTTTGGTTTATTGCGCTATCTCTAATAGCACCCGAGATATCACCAGATATATATTGGCCTTTCCCCTGACCCTGAGTGTCCGGCCCCATGTGACGGTGGTTTTCTCGGCCCCTGGTTGTCCGAGGTCGTTCCCGCTGCCCAGATTCATGCGCCAGGGCCCCCTACAGACAATGAACTTTGATTTATTGCGCTATCTGTAATAGCACCCGAGATATCACCAGATATATATTGGATTATTCCCTGACCCTGAGGGTCCGGCCTCATGAGACGGTGGTTTTCTTGGCCCCTGGTGGTCCGAGGTCGTTCCCGCGGGCCAGATTCATGCGCCAGGGTCTCCTGCAAATAATTCACATTGGTTTATTGCGCTATCTCTAATAGCACCCGAGATATCACCAGATATATATTGGAGTTTTCCCTGACCCTGAGTGTCCGGCCCCATGAGACGGTGGTTTTCTCGGCCCCTGGTGGTCCGAGGTCGTTCCCGCTACACAGATTCATGCGCCAGGGCCTCCTGCAGATAATTCACTTTGGTTTATTGCGCTATCTCTAATGGCACCCGAGATATCACCAGATATATATTGGATTTTTCCCTGACCCTGAGTGTCCGGCCCCATGAGACAGTGGTTTTCTCGGCCCGTGGTGGTCCGAGGTCGTTCCCGCTGCACAGATTCATGCGCCAGGGCCTCCTGCAGATAATTCACATTGGTTTATTGCGCTATCTCTAATAGCACCCGAGATATCATCAGATATATATCGGATTTTCCTCTGACCCTGTCTGTCCGGCCCTATGAGACGGCGGTTTTCTCGGCACCAGGTGGTCCAAGGTCGTTCCCGCTGCACAGATTCATGCGCCAGGGCCTCCTACAGACAATGCACTTTGATTTATTGCGCTATCTGTAATAGCACCCGAGATATCAACAGATATACATTGGATCTTTCCCTGACCCTGAGTGTCCGGCCCCATGAGACGGTGGATGTCTCGGCCCCTGGTGGACCGAGGTCGTTCCCGCTGCACAGATTCGTGCGCCAGGGCCTGCTACAGACAATGCACTATGATTTATTGCGCTATCTCTAATAGCACCCGAGATATCACCAGATATATATTGGATTTTCCCCTGACCCTGAGTGTCCGGCCCCATGAGACGGTGGTTTTCTCGGCCCCTGGTGGTCCGCGGTCGTTCCCGCTGCCTAGATTCATGCGCCAGGGCCTCCTACAGACAATGCACTTTGATTTATTGCGCTATATGTAATAACACCCGAGAAAGTTCCATATATATGCTGAATTTTTACATGACTTTGGGTGACGGATACCGAAAATCTGTAATTTTCTCGGCCCCTGGTGGTCCGATGTCGTTACCGCTGGCCATATTCATGCGCCAGGGCCTCCTACAGACAATGCACTTTGATTTATTGCGCTATCTGTAATAGCACCCGAGATATCACCAGATATATATTGGATTTTTCCCTGACCCTGAGTGTCCGGCCCCATGAGACTGTGGTTTTCTCGGCCCCTGGTGGTCCGAGGTCGTTCCCGCCGGCCATATTCAGGCGCCAGGGCCTCCTACAGACCATGCACTTTGATTTGTTGCCCTATCTGTAATAGCACCCGAGATATCACCAGATACATATTGGATTTTTCCCTGACCCTGAGTGTCCGGCCCCATGAGACGGTGGTTTTCTCGGCCCGTGGTGGGCCGAGGTCGTTCCCGCTGCACAGATTCATGCGCCAGGGCCTCCTGCAGATAATTCACTTTGGTCTATTGCTCTATCTCTAATAGCACCCGAGATATCACCAGATATATATTGGCCTTTCTCCTGACCCTGAGTGTCCGGCCCGATGTGACGGTGGTTTTCTCGGCCCCTGGTGGTCCGAGGTCGTTCCCGCTGGCCAGATTCATGCGCCAGGGCCTCCTACAGACAATGCACTTTGATTTATTGCGCTATCTGTAATAGCACCCGAGATATCACCAGATATATATTGGATTTTACCTGACCCTGAGTGTCCAGCCCCATGAAACGGTGGTTTTCTCGGCCCGTGGTGGTCCGAGGTCGTTCCCGCTGCACAGATTCATGCGCCAGACCCTCCAGCAGATAATTCACTTTGGTTTATTGCGCTATCTCTAATAGCACCCGAGATATCACCAGATATATATTGGATTTTCCCCTGACCCTGAGTGTCCGGCCCCATGAGACTGTGGTTTCCTCGGCCCCTGGTGGACCGAGGTCGTTCCCGATGGCCAGATTCATGCGCCAGGGCTTCCTACAGACAATGCACTTTGATTTATTGCGCTATCTGTAATAGCACCCGGGATATCACCAGATATATATTGGATTTTTCCCTGACCCTTAGTGTCCGGCCCCATGAGACGGTGGTTTTCTCGGCCCGTGGTGGTCCGAGGTCGTTCCCGCTGCACAGATTCTTGCGCCAGGGCCTCCTGCAGATAATTCACATTGGTTTATTGCGCTATCTCTAATAGCACCCGAGATATCATCAGATATATATTGGATATTCCTCTGACCCTGAGTGTCCGGCCCCATGAGACGGTGGTTTTCTCGGCCCCTTGTGGTCCGAGGACGTTCCCGCTGGCCAGATTCATGCGCCAGGGCCTCCTACAGACAATGCAATTTGATTTATAGCGCTATCTGTAATAGTACCCGAGAAAGCTCCATATATATGCTCGATTTTTACATGACTTTGGGTGACGGATACCGAAAATCTGTAATTTTCTCGGCCCCTGGTGGTCCGAGGTCGTTCCCGCTGCACAGATTCATGCGCCAGGGCCTCCTGCAGTTAATTCACTTTGGTTTATTCCGCTATCTGTAATAGCACCCGAGATATCACCAGATATATATTGGATTATTCCCTGACCCTGAGGGTCCGGCCTCATGAGACGGTGGTTTTCTCGGCCGCTGGTGGACCGAGGTCGTTCCCGCTGCCCAGATTCATGCGACAGGGCCTCCTACAGACAATCCACTTTGATTTATTGCGCTATCTGTAATAGCACCCGAGATATCACCAGATATATATTGGATTTTTCCGTGACCCTGAGTGTCCGGCCCCATGAGACGGTGGTTTTCTCGGCCCGTGGTGGTCCGAGGTCGTTCCCGCTGCACAGACTCATGCGCCAGGCCCTCCTACAGATAATGCACTCTGATTTATTGCGCTATCTGCAATAGCACCCGAGATATCACCAGATATATATTGGATTTTTTCCCGACCCTGAGGGTCCGGCCCCATGAGACGGTGGTTTTCACGGCCCCTGGTGGTCCGAGGTCGTTCCCGCTGCCCAGATTCATGCGACAGGGCCTCCTACAGACAATCCACTTTGATTTATTGCGCTATCTCTAATAGCACCCGAGATATCACCAGATATATATTGGATTTTTCCCTGACCCTGAGTGTCCGGCCCCATGAGACTGTTGTTTTCTCGGCCCCTGGTAGTCCGAGGTCGTTCCCGCTGGCCAGATTCATGCGCCAGGGCCTCCTACAGACAATGCAATTTGATTTATTGCGCTATCTGTAATAGCACCCGAGATATCACCAGATATATATTGGATTATTCCCTGACCCTGAGGGTCCGGCCCCATGAGACTGTTGTTTTCTCGGCCCCTGGTAGTCCGAGGTCGTTCCCGCTGGCCAGATTCATGCGCCAGGGCCTCCTACAGACAATGCAATTTGATTTATTGCGCTATCTGTAATAGCACCCGAGATATCACCAGATATATATTGGATTATTCCCTGACCCTGAGGGTCCGGCCTCATGAGACGGTGGTTTTCTCGGCCCCTTGTGGTCCGAGGACGTTCCCGCTGGCCAGATTCATGCGCCAGGGCCTCCTACAGACAATGCAATTTGATTTATTGCGCTATCTGTAATTGCACCCGAGAAAGCTCCATATATATGCTGGATTTTTACATGACTTTGGGTGACGGATACCGAAAATCTGTAATTTTATCGGCCCCTGGTGGTCCGATGTCGTTCCGGCTGGCCAGATTCATGCGCCAGGGCCTCCTGCAGACAATGCAATTTGATTTATTGCGCTATCTCTAATAGCACCCGAGATATCACCAGATATATGCTGGATTTTTACATGACCTTGGGTGACGGATACCGAAAATCTGTAATTTTCTTGGGCCCTGGTGGTCCGAGGTCGTTGCTGCTGCACAGATTCATGCGCCAGGGCCTCCTGCAGACAATGCACTTTGATTTATTGCGCTATCTCTAATAGCACCCGAGATATCACCAGATATATATTGGATTTTTCCCTGACCCTGAGTGTCCGGCCCCACGAGACGGTGGTTTTCTCGGCCCGTGGTGGTCCGAGGTCGTTCCCGCTGCACACATTCATGCGCCAGGGCCTCCTGCAGATAATTCGCATTGGTTTATTGCGCTATCTCTAATAGCACCCGAGATATCATCAGATATATATTGGATTTTTCCCTGACCCTGAGTGTCTGGCCCCATGAGACGGTGGTTTTCTCGGCCCCTGGTGTTCCGATGTCGTTCCCGCTGGCCAGATTCATGCGCCAGGGCCTCCTGCAGACAATGCAATTTGATTTATTGCGCTATCTCTAATAGCACCCGAGATATCACCAGATATATATTGGATTTTTCCCTGATCCTGAGTGTCCCCCCCCATGAGACGGTGGTTTTCTCGGCCCCTGGTGGTCCGAGGTCGTTCCCGCTGCACAGAACCATGCGCCAGGGCCACCTGCGGATAATTCACTTTGGTTTATTGCGCTATCTCTAATAGCACCCGAGATATCACCAGATATATACTGGATTTTCCCCTGACCCTGAGTGTCCGTCCTCATGAGACTGTGATTTTCTCGGCCCCTGGTGGTCCGAGGTCGTTCCCGCTGCACAGAATCATGCGCCAGGGCCACCTGCGGATAATTCACTTTGGTTTATTGCGCTATCTCTAATAGCACCCGAGATATCACCAGATATATATTGGATTTTCCCCTGACCCTGAGTGTCCGGCCCCATGTGACGGTGGTTTTCTCGGCCCCGGGTGGTCCGAGGTCGTTCCCGCTGCACAGATTCATGCGCCTGGGCCTCCTACAGACAATCCACTTTGATGTATTGGGCTATCTGTAATAGCACCCGAAATATCACCAGATATATATTGGATTTTCCCCTGACCCTGAGTGGGCGGCCCCATGAGACGGTGGTTGTCTCGGCCCCTGGTGGACCGTGGTCGTTCCCGCTGCACAGATGCATGCGCCAGGGCCTCCTGCAGATAATTCACTTTGGTTTATTGCGCTATCTCTAATAGCACCCGAGATATCACCAGATATATATATTGGATTTTCCCCTGACCCTGAGTGTCCGGCCCCATGTGACGGTGGTTTTCTCGGCCCCGGGTGGCCCGAGGTCGTTCCCGCTGCACAGATTCATGCGCTAGGGCCTCCTGCAGATAATTCACTTTGGTTTATTGCGCTATCTCTAATAGCACCCGAGATAGCACCAGATATATATTGGATTTTTCACTGCCCCTGTGTGCCCGGCCCCATGAGACGGTGCTTGTCTCGGCCCCTGGTTGTCCGAGGTCGTTCCCGCTGCACAGATTCATGCGCTAGGGCCTCCTGCAGATAATTCACTTTGGTTTATTGCGCTATCTCTAATAGCACCCGAGATATCACCAGATATATACTGGATTTTCCCCTGACCCTGAGCGTCCGGCCACATGAGGCTGTGGTTTTCTCGGCCCCTGGTGGTCCGAGGTCGTTCCCGCTGCCCAGATTCATGCGCCAGGGCCTCCTGCAGATAAATCACTTTGGTTTATTGCGCTATCCCTAAAAGCACCCGAGATATCACCAGATATGTATTGGATTTTTCCCTGACCCTGAGTGTCCGGCCCCATGAGATGGTGGTTTTCCCGGCCCCTGGTGGTCCGAGGACGTTCCCGCTGCCCAGATGCATGCGCCAGGGACTCCTGCAGATAATTCACTTTTGGTTTATTGCGATATCTCTAATACTACCCTAGATATCACCAGATATATATTTGATTTTTCCCTGACCCTGAGTGTCCGGCCCCATGGGACGGTGGTTTTCTCGGCCCCTGGTGGTCCGAGGTCATTCCCGCTGCACAGATGCATGCGCCAGGGCCTCCTGCAGACAATGCACTTTGATTTATTGCGCTATATATAATAGCACCCGTGATATCACCAGACATATGCTGGATTTTTACATGACTTTGGGTGACGGATACCGAAAATCTGTAATTTTCTCATCCCGTGGTGGTGCGATGTCGTTCCTGCTGCACAGATTCATGCGCAAGGGCCTCCTACGGACAATGCACTTTGATTTATTGCTCTATGACTAATAGCACCCGAGATATCACCAGATATATATTGGATTTTCCCCTGACCCTGAGTGTCCGGCCCCATCAGACGGTGGTTTTCTCGGCCCCTGGTGGTCCGAGGTCGTTCCCGCTGCACAGATTCATGCACCAGGGCCTCCTGCAGATAATTCACTTTGGTTTCTTCCACTATCTCTAATAGCACCCGAGATATCACCAGTTATATATTGGATTTTTCGCTGACCCTGAGCGTCCGGCCCCATGAGACGGTGGTTTTCTCGGCCCCTGGTGGTCCGAGGTCGTTCCCGCTGCACAGATTCATGCGCCAGGGCCTCCTGCAGATAAGTCACTTTGGTTTATTGGGCTATCTCTAATAGCACCCGAGATATCACCAGTTATATATTGGATTTTTCCTGACCCTGAGTGTCCGGCCCCATGAGACGGTGGTTTTCTCGGCCCCTGGTGGTCCGAGGTCGTTCCCGCTGCACAGATTCTTGCGCCAGGGCCTCCTACAGACAATGCACTCTGATTTATTGGGCTGTCTGTAAAAGTACCCGAGATATCACCAGATATATATTGGATTTTACACTGACCCCGAGTGTCCGGCCCCATGAGACGGTGGTTTTCTCGGCCCCTGCTGGTGCGAGGTCGTTCCCGCTGCACAGATTCATGCGCCAGGGCCTCCTGCAGACAATTCACTTTGGTTGAATGCGCTATCTCTAATAGCACCCGAGATATCACCAGATATATATATTGGATTTTCCCCTGACCCTGAGTGTCCGGCCCCATGTGACGGTGGATTTCTCGGCCCCTGGTGGTCCGAGGTCGTTCCCGCTGCACAGATGCATGCGCCACGGCCTCCTGCAGGTAATTCACTTTGGTTTATTGCGCTATCTCTAATAGCACCCGAGATATCACCAGATATATATTGGATTTTCCCCTGACCCTGAGTGTCCGGCCCCATGAGACGGTGGTTTTCTCGGCCCCTGGTGGTCCGAGGTCGTTCCCGCTGCCCAGACTCATGCGCCAGGGCCTCCTACGGACAATGCACTTTGATTTATTGCGCTATCTCTAATAGCACCCGACATATCACCAGATATATATTGGATTTTTCCCCGACTCTGACTGTCCGGCCCCATGAGACGGTGGTTTTCTCGGACCCTGGTGATCCGAGGTCGTTCCCGCTGCACAGATTCATGCACCAGGGCCTCCTGCAGATAATTCACTTTGGTTTCTTCCATTATCTCTAATAGCACCCGAGATATCACCAGTTATATATTGGATTTTTCGCTGACCCTGAGCGTCCGGCCCCATGAGACGGTGGTTTTCTCGGCCCCTGGTGGTCCGAGGTCGTTCCCGCTGCCCAGATTCATGCGCCAGGGCCTCCTGCAGATAAGTCACTTTGGTTTATTGGGCTATCTCTAATAGCACCCGAGATATAACCAGTTATATATTGGATTTTTCCTGACCCTGAGTGTCCGGCCCCATGAGACGGTGGTTTTCTCGGCCCCTGGTGGTCCGAGGTCGTTCCCGCTGCACAGATTCTTGCGCCAGGGCCTCCTACAGACAATGCACTCTGATTCATTGGGCTGTCTGTAAAAGTACCCGAGATATCACCAGATATATATTGGATTTTACACTGACCCCGAGTGTCCGGCCCCATGAGACGGTGGTTTTCTCGGCCCCTGCTGGTGCGAGGTCGTTCCCGCTGCACAGATTCATGCGCCAGGGCCTCCTGCAGATAATTCACTTTGGTTGAATGCGCTATCTCTAATAGCACCCGAGATATCACCAGATATATATATTGGATTTTCCCCTGACCCTGAGTGTCCGGCCCCATGTGACGGTGGATTTCTCGGCCCCGGGTGGCCCGAGGTCGTTCCCGCTGCACAGATTCATGCGCCTGGGCCTCCTACAGACAATCCACTTTGGTTTATTGGGCTATCTCTAATAGCACCCGCGATATCACCAGATATATATTGGATTTTCCCCTGACCCTGAGTGTCCGGCCCCATGAGACGGTGGTTTTCTCGGCCCCTGGTGGTCCGAGGTCGTTCCCGCTGCCCAGATTCATGCGCCAGGGCCTCCTACAGACAATTCACTTTGGTTTATTGCGCTATCTCTAATAGCACCCGAGATATCACCAGATATATACTGGATTTTCCCCGGACCCTGAGTGTCCGGCATCATGAGACTGTGATTTTCTCGGCCCCTGGTGGTCCGAGGTCGTTCCCGCTGCACAGATTCATGCGCCAGTGCCTCCTACAAACAATGCACTTTGATTTATTGCGCTATCTGTAATAGCGCCCGAGATATCACCAGATACATATTGGATTTTCCCCTGACCCTGAGTGTCCGGCCCCATGAGACTGTGGTTTTCTCGGCCCCTGGTGGTCAGAGGTCGTTGCTGCTGCACAGATGCATGCGCCAGGGCCTCCTGCAGACAATGCGCTTTGATATATCGCGCTATCTCTAATTGCACCCGAGATATCACCAGATATATATTGGATTTTACCCTGATCCTGAGTGACCGGCCCCATGTGTCGGTGGTTCTCTCGGCCCCTGGTGGTCCGAGGTCGTTCCCGCTGCACAGGTTCATGCGCCAGGGGCCCCTACAGACGATGCACTTTGATTTATTGCTCTATCTCTAATAGCACCCGAGGTATCACCAGATATATATTGGATTTTTCCCTGACCCTGACAGTCCGGCCCCATGAGACGGTGATTTTCTCGGCCCCTGGTGGTCCGAGGTCGTTCCCGCTGCACAGATTCATGCGCCAGGGCCACCTGCAGATAATTCACTTTGGTTTATTGCGCTATCTCTAATATCACCCGATAAATCACCAGATAGCTATTGTATTTTCCCCTGACCCTGAGTGTCCGGCCCCATGAGACTGCGGTTTTCTCGGCCCCCTGGTGGTCCGAGGTCGTTCCCGCTGCACAGATGCATGCGCCAGGGCCTCCTGCAGATAATTCACTTTTGTTTATTGGGCTATCTCTAATAGCACCCGAGATATCACCAGATATATATTGGATTTTCCCCTGACCCTGAGTGTCCGGCCCCATGAGACTTTGGTTTTCTCGGCCCCTGGTGGTCCGAGGTCGTTCTCGCTGCACAGATGGATGCGCCGGGGCCTCCTGCAGATAATTCACTTTGGTTTATTGCGCTATCTCTAATAGCACCCGAGATATCACCAGATATATATTGGATTTTCCCCCGACACTGAGTGTCCGGCCCCATGAGACTGTGGTTCTCTCGGCCCCCTGGTGTTCCGAGGTCGTTCCCGCTGCACAGATGCATGCGCCAGGGCCTCCTGCAGATTATTCACTTTGGTTTATTGCGCTATCTCTAATAGCACCCGAGATATCACCAGATATATATTGGATTTTCCCCTGACCCTGAGTGTACGGCAACATGAGACGGTGGTTTTCTCGGCCCCTGGTGGTCCGAGGTCGTTCCCGCTGCACAGATTCATGCGCCAGGGCCTCCGACAGACAATGCACTTTGATTTATTGCGCTATCTGTAATAGCACCCGAGATATCACCAGATATATATTGGATTTTACCCTGACCCCGAGTGCCCGGCCCCATGTGTCGGTGATTCTCTCGGCCCCTGGTGGTCCGAGGTCGTTCCCGCTTCACAGGTTCATGCGCCAGGGCCTCCTGCAGATTATTCACTTTGGTTTATTGCGCTATCTCAAATAGCACCCGAGATATCACCATATATATATTGGATTTTCCCCTGACCCTGAGTGTCCGGCCCCATGAGACGGTGGTTGTCTCGGCCCCTGGAGGTCCAAGGTCGTTCCCGCTGCACAGATTCATGCGCCAGTGCCTCCTACAGACAATGCACTTTGATTTATTGCGCTATCTGTAATAGCGCCCGAGATATCACCAGATACGTATAGGATTTTCCCCTGACCCTGAGTGTCCGGCCCCATGTGACTGTGGTTTTCTCGGCCCCTGGTGGTCCGAGGTCGTTCCCGTTGCACAGATTCATGCGCCAGGGCCTCCTGCAGATAATTCACTTAGGATTATTGCGCTATCTCTAATAGCACCCGAGATATCACCAGATATATATTAGATTTTCCCCTGACCCTGAGTGTCCGGCCCCATGAGACTGTGGTTTTCTCGGCCCCTGGTGGTCCGAGGTCGTTCCAGCTGCACAGATTCATGCGCCAGGGCCTCCTTCAGACAATGCACTTTGATTTATTGCGCTATCTGTAATAGCACCCGAGATATCACCAGATATATATTGGATTTTTCACTGACCCTGAGTGTCCAGCCCCATGAGACGGTGGTTTTCTCGGCACCTGGTGGTCCGAGGTCGTTCCCGCTGCACTGATTCATGCGCCAGGGCCTCCTACAGACAATGCACTTTGATTTATTGCGCTATCTGTAATAGCACACGTGATATCACCAGATATATATTGGATTTTCCCCTGACCCTGAGTGTCCGGCGCCATGAGACTGTGGTTTACTCGGCCCCTGGTGGTCCGAGGTCGTTCCCGTTGCACAGATTCATGCGCCAGGGCCTCCTGCAGATAATTCACTTTGGTTTATTGCGCTATCTCTAATAGCACCCGAGATATCACCAGATATATATTGGATTTTCCCCTGACCCTGAGTGACCGGACCCATGAGGCTGTGGTTTTGTCGGCTCCTGGTGGTCCGAGGACGTTCCCGCTGCACAGGTTCATGCGCCAGGGCCTACTACAGACGATGCACTTTGATTTATTGCGCTATCTCTAATAGCACCCGAGGTATCACCAGATATATATTGGATTTTTCCCTGACCCTGACAGTCCGGCCCCATGAGACGGTGATTTTCTCGGCCCCTGGTGGTCCGAGGTCGTTCCCGCAGCACAGATGCATGCGCCGGGGCCTCCTGCAGATAATTCACTTTGGTTTATTGGGCTATCTCTAATAGCACCCGAGATATCGCCAGATATATATTGGATTTTTCCCTGACCCTGAGTGTCCGGCCACATGAGACGGTGGTTTTCACGGCCCCTGGTGGTCCGAGGTCGTTCCCGCTGCACGGACTCGAGCGTCAGGGCCTCCTACAGACAATGCACTTTGATTTATTGCGCTATCTGTAATAGCACCCGAGATATCACCAGATATATATTGGATTTTTCACTGACCCTGAGTGTCCAGCCCCATGAGACGGTGGTTTTCTCGGCACCTGGTGGTCCGAGGTCGTTCCCGCTGCACAGATTCATGCGCCAGGGCCTCCTACAGACAATGCACTTTGATTTATTGCGCTATCTGTAATAGCACACGTGATATCACCAGATATATATTGGATTTTCCCCTGACCCTGAGTGTCCGGCGCCATGAGACTGTGGTTTACTCGGCCCCTGGTGGTCCGAGGTCGTTCCCGTTGCACAGATTCATGCGCCAGGGCCTCCTGCAGATAATTCACTTTGGTTTATTGCGCTATCTCTAATAGCACCCGAGATATCACCAGATATATATTGGATTTTCCCCTGACCCTGAGTGACCGGACCCATGAGACTGTGGTTTTCTCGGCCCCTGGTGGTCCGAGGTCGTTCCCGCTGCACAGGTTCATGCGCCAGGGACTCCTGCAGACGATGCACTTTGATTTATTGCGCTATCTCTAATAGCACCCGAGATATCACCATATATATATTGGATTTTCCCCTGACCCTGAGCGTCCGGCCCCATGAGACGATGGTTTTTTCTGCCTCTGGTGGTCCGAGGTCTTTCCCGCTGCACAGATTCATGCGCTAGGGCCTCCTGCAGGCAATGGACTCTGATTTATTGCGCTATCTCTAATAGCACCCGAGATATCACCAGATATATATTGGATTTTTCCTTGACCCTGACAGACCGGCCCCACGAGACGGTGGTTTTCTCTGCCCCTGGTGGTCCGAGGTCGTTCCCGCTGCACAGATTCATGCGCCAGGGCCTCCTGCAGATAATTCACTTTGGTTTATCGCGCTATCTCTAATGACACCCGAAATATCACCAGATATATATTGGATTTTTCCCTGACCCTGAGTGTCCGGCCCCATGGGACGGTGGTTTTCTCGGCCCCTGGTGGTCCGAGGTCGTTTCGGCTGCACAGATTCATGCGCCAGGGCCTCCTGCAGACAATGCACTTTGGTTTATTGCGCTATCTCTAATATCACGCGAGATATCACCAGATATATATTGGATTTTCCCCTGAACCTGAGTGTCCGGCCCAATGACGCGGTGGTTTTCTCGGCCCCTGGTGGTCCGAGGTCGTTCCCGCTGCACAGTTTCATGCGCCAGGGCGGCCTGCAGATAATTCACTTTGGATTATTGCGCTGTATCTAATGTAACCCGAGATATCACCAGGTATATATTGGAATCTTCCCTGACCCTGAGTGCCCGGCCCCATGAGACGGTGGTTTTCTCGGCCCCTGGTGGTCCGAGGTCGTTCCCGCTGCACAGATTCGTGCGACAGGGCCTCCTGCAGACAATGCACTTTGATTTATCGCGCTATCTGTAATAGAACCCGAGATATCACCAGATATATATTGGATTTTTCCCTGACCCTGAGTGCCCGGCCCCATGTGTCGGTGGTTTTCTCGGCCCCTGGTGGTCCGAGATCGATCTCGCTGCACAGATTCATGCGCTAGGGCCTCCTGTAGACCATGCACTTTGATATATCGCCCTATCTCTAATAGCACCCGAGATATCACCAGATATATATTGGATTTTTCCCTGACCCTGAGTGTCCGGCCCCATGAGACGGTGGTGTTCTCGGCCCCTGGTGGTCCGATGTCGTTCCCGCTGCACCGATTCATGCGCCAGGGCCTCCTGCAGATAATTCACTTTGGTTTATTGCGCTATCTCTAATAGCACCCGAGATATCACCAGATAGATATTGGATTTTTCCCTGACCCTGAGTGCCCGGCCCCATACGTCGGTGATTTTCTCGTTCCCTGGTGGTCCGAGATCGATCTCGCTGCACAGATTCATGCGCTACGGCCTCCTGTAGACAATGCACTTTGATATATCGCGCTATCTGTAATAGCACCCGAGATATCATGAGATATATATTGGATTTTTCCCTGACCCTGACTGTCCGGCCCCATGAGACGGTGATTTTCTCGGCCCCTGGTGGTCCGAGGTCGTTCCTTCTGCACAGATTCATTCGCCAGTGCCTCCTACAGACAATGCACTTTGATTTATTGCGCTATCTCTAATAGCACCCGAGATATCATAAGATATATATTGGATTTTTCACAGACCCTGAGTGTCCGGCCCCATTAGACGGTGGTTTTCTCCTCCCCTGGTGGTCCGACGTCGTTCCCGCTGCACAGATTCATGCGCCAGGGCCTCCTGCAGATAATTCAATTTGGTTTATTGCGCTATCTCTAATAGCACCCGAGATATCACCAGATATATATTGGATTTTTCCCTGACCCTGAGTGACCGGCCCCATGAGACCGTGGTTTTCTCGGCCCCTGGATGTCCGAGGTCTTTGCCGCTGCACAGATTCATGCGCCAGGGCCTCCCGCAGACAAAGCACTTTGGATTATTGCGCTATCTGTAATAGCACCCGAGATATCATCAGATACATCCTGGGTATTTACATGACCTTGGGTGTCCGGCGCCATGTGACGGTGGTTTTCTCGGCCCCTGGTGGTCCGAGGTCGTTCCCGCTGCACAGATTCATGCGCCAGGTCCTCCTGCAGACAATTCACTTTGGTTTATTGCGCTCTCTCTAATAGCACCCGAGATATCATCAGATATATATTGGATTTTTTACTGACCCTGAGCGTCCGGCCCCATGAGACGGTGGTTTTCTCGGCCCCTGGTGGTCCGAGGTCGTTCCCGCTGCACAGATTCATGCGCCAGGGCCTCCTGCAGATAATTCACTTTGGTTAATTACGCTATCCCTAATAGCACCCGAGATATCACCAGATATATATTGGATTTTCCCCTGACCCTGAGTGTCCGGCCCCATGAGACGGTGGTTTTCTCGGCCCCTGGTGGTCCGAGGTCGTTCCCGCTGCACAGATTCATGCGCCAGGGCCTCCTGGAGTTAATTCACTTTGGTTTATTGCGCTATCTCTAATAGCACCAGAGATATCATCAGATACATCCTGGGTATTTACATGACCTTGGGTGTCCGTCGCCATGTGACGGTGGTTTTCTCGGCCCCTGGTGGTCCAAGGTCGTTCCCGCTGCACAAATTCATGCGCCAGGGCCTCCTGCAGACAATTCACTTTGGTTTATTGCGCTATCTCTAATAGCACCCGAGATATCACCAGATATATATTGGATTTTTACCCGACCCTGAGTGTCCGGCCCCATGAGACGGTGGCTTTCTCGGCCCCTGGTGCTCCGAGGTCGTTCCCGCTGCACACATTCATGCGCCAGGGCCTCCTGCAGACAATGCACTTTGGTTTATTGCGCTATCTCTAATAGTACCCGAGATATCACCAGATATATATTGGATTTTCCCCTGACCCTGAGTGTCCGGCAACATGAGACGGTGGTTTTCTCGGCCCCTGGTGGTCCGAGGTCGTTCCCGCTGCCCATATTCATGCGCCAGGGCCTCCTACAGACCATGCACTTTGATTTATTGCGCTATCTGTAATAGGCCCCGAGATATCACCAGATATATATTGGATTTTTCCCTGACCCTGAGTGTCCGGCCCCATGAGACCGTGGTTTTCTCGGCCCCTGGTGGTCCGAGGTCGTTCCCGCTGCACAGATTCATGCGCCAGGGCCTCCTGCAGATAATTCACTTTGGTTTATTGCGCTCTCTCTAATAGCAAACGAGATATCACCAGATATATATTGGATTTTCCCCTGACCCTGAGTGTCCGGCCCAATGAGACTGTGGTTTTCTCGGCCCCTGGTGGTCCGAGGTCGTTCCCGCTGGACAGATTCATGCGCCAGGGCCTCCTACAGACAATGCACATTGATTTATTGCGCTATCTGTAATAGCCCCCGAGATATCACCAGATATATATTGGATTTTCCCCTGACCCTGAGTGTCCGGCCACATGAGACTGTGGTTTTCTCGGACCCTGGTGGTCCGAGGTCGTTCGCGCTGCACAGATTCATGCGCCAGGGCCTCCTGCAGGTAATTCACTTTGGTTTATTGCGCTATCTCTAATAGCACCCGAGATATCGCCAGATATATATTGGATTTTCCCCTGACCCTGAGTGTCCGGCAACATGAGACGGTGGTTTTCTCGGACCCTGGTGGTCCGAGGTCGTTCCCGCTGCACAGATTCATGCGCCAGGGCCTCCTACAGACAATGCACTTTGATTTATTGTGCTATCTCTAATAGCACCCGAGATATCACCAGATATATATTGGATTTTTCCCTGACCCTGAGTGTCCGACCCCATGAGACGGTGGTTTTCTCGGACCCTGGTGGTCCGAGGTCGTTCCCACTGCACACATTCATGCGCCAGGGCCTCCTGCAGATAATTCACTTTGGTTTATTGCGCTCTCTCTAATAGCACCCGAGATATCATCAGATATATATTGGATTTTTCACTGACCCTGAGTGTCCGGCCCGATGAGACGGTGGTTTTCTCGGCCCCTGGTGGTCCGAGGTCGTTCCCGCTGCACAGATTCATGCGCCAGGGCCTCCTGCAGATAATTCACTTTGGTTAATTGCGCTATCCCTAATAGCACCCGAGATATCACCAGATATATATTGGATTTTCCCCTGACCCTGACTGTCCGGCACCATGAGACTGTGGTTTTCTCGGCCCCTGGTGGTCCGAGGTCGTTCCCGCTGCACGGATTCATGCGCCAGGGCCTCCCACAGACAATGCACTTTGATTTATTGCGCTATGTGTAATAGCACCAGAGATATCACCAGATATATATTGGATTTTCCCCTAACCCTGAATGTCCGGCCACATGAGACTGTGGTTTTCTCGGCCCCTGGTGGTCCGAGGTCGTTCCCGCTGCACAGATTCATGCGCCAGGGCCTCCTGCAGATAATTCACTTTGGTTTATTGCGCTATCTCTAATAGCACCCGAGATATAACCAGATATATATTGGATTTTCCCCTGACCCTGAGTGTCCGGCAACATGAGACGGTGGTTTTCTCGGACCCTGGTGGTCCGAGGTCGTTCCCGCTGCCCAGATTCATGCGCCAGGGCCTCCTACAGACAATGCACTTTGATTTATTGCGCTATCTCTAATAGCACCCGAGATATCACCAGATATATATTGGATTTTTCCCTGACCCTGAGTGTCCGGCCTCATGAGACTGTGGTTTTCTCGGCCCCTGGTGGTCCGAGGTCGTTCCCGCTGCACACATTCATGCGCCAGGGCCTCCTGGAGTTAATTCACTTTGGTTTATTGCGCTATCTCTAATAGCACCAGAGATATCATCAGATACATCCTGGGTATTTACATGACCTTGGGTGTCCGTCGCCATGTGACGGTGGTTTTCTCGGCCCCTGGTGGTCCAAGGTCGTTCCCGCTGCACAAATTCATGCGCCAGGGCCTCCTGCAGACAATTCACTTTGGTTTATTGCGCTATCTCTAATAGCACCCGAGATATCACCAGATATATATTGGATTTTTACCCGACCCTGAGTGTCCGGCCCCATGAGACGGTGGCTTTCTCGGCCCCTGGTGCTCCGAGGTCGTTCCCGCTGCACACATTCATGCGCCAGGGCCTCCTGCAGACAATGCACTTTGGTTTATTGCGCTATCTCTAATAGCACCCGAGATATCACCAGATATATATTGGATTTTCCCCTGACCCTGAGTGTCCGGCAACATGAGACGGTGGTTTTCTCGGCCCCTGGTGGTCCGAGGTCGTTCCCGCTGCCCATATTCATGCGCCAGGGCCTCCTACAGACCATGCACTTTGATTTATTGCGCTATCTGTAATAGCACCCGAGATATCACCAGATATATATTGGATTTTTCCCTGACCCTGAGTGTCCGGCCCCATGAGACCGTGGTTTTCTCGGCCCCTGGTGGTCCGAGGTCGTTCCCGCTGCACAGATTCATGCGCCAGGGCCTCCTGCAGATAATTCACTTTGGTTTATTGCGCTCTCTCTAATAGCAAACGAGATATCACCAGATATATATTGGATTTTCCCCTGACCCTGAGTGTCCGGCCCAATGAGACTGTGGTTTTCTCGGCCCCTGGTGGTCCGAGGTCGTTCCCGCTGGACAGATTCATGCGCCAGGGCCTCCTACAGACAATGCACATTGATTTATTGCGCTATCTGTAATAGCCCCCGAGATATCACCAGATATATATTGGATTTTCCCCTGACCCTGAGTGTCCGGCCACATGAGACTGTGGTTTTCTCGGACCCTGGTGGTCCGAGGTCGTTCGCGCTGCACAGATTCATGCGCCAGGGCCTCCTGCAGGTAATTCACTTTGGTTTATTGCGCTATCTCTAATAGCACCCGAGATATCACCAGATATATATTGGATTTTCCCCTGACCCTGAGTGTCCGGCAACATGAGACGGTGGTTTTCTCGGACCCTGGTGGTCCGAGGTCGTTCCCGCTGCACAGATTCATGCGCCAGGGCCTCCTACAGACAATGCACTTTGATTTATTGTGCTATCTCTAATAGCACCCGAGATATCACCAGATATATATTGGATTTTTCCCTGACCCTGAGTGTCCGACCCCATGAGACGGTGGTTTTCTCGGACCCTGCTGGTCCGAGGTCGTTCCCACTGCACACATTCATGCGCCAGGGCCTCCTGCAGATAATTCACTTTGGTTTATTGCGCTCTCTCTAATAGCACCCGAGATATCATCAGATATATATTGGATTTTTCACTGACCCTGAGTGTCCGGCCCGATGAGACGGTGGTTTTCTCGGCCCCTGGTGGTCCGAGGTCGTTCCCGCTGCACAGATTCATGCGCCAGGGCCTCCTGCAGATAATTCACTTTGGTTAATTGCGCTATCCCTAATAGCACCCGAGATATCACCAGATATATATTGGATTTTCCCCTGACCCTGACTGTCCGGCACCATGAGACTGTGGTTTTCTCGGCCCCTGGTGGTCCGAGGTCGTTCCCGCTGCACGGATTCATGCGCCAGGGCCTCCCACAGACAATGCACTTTGATTTATTGTGCTATCTCTAATAGCACCCGAGATATCACCAGATATATATTGGATTTTTCCCTGACCCTGAGTGTCCGACCCCATGAGACGGTGGTTTTCTCGGACCCTGGTGGTCCGAGGTCGTTCCCACTGCACACATTCATGCGCCAGGGCCTCCTGCAGATAATTCACTTTGGTTTATTGCGCTCTCTCTAATAGCACCCGAGATATCATCAGATATATATTGGATTTTTCACTGACCCTGAGTGTCCGGCCCGATGAGACGGTGGTTTTCTCGGCCCCTGGTGGTCCGAGGTCGTTCCCGCTGCACAGATTCATGCGCCAGGGCCTCCTGCAGATAATTCACTTTGGTTAATTGCGCTATCCCTAATAGCACCCGAGATATCACCAGATATATATTGGATTTTCCCCTGACCCTGACTGTCCGGCACCATGAGACTGTGGTTTTCTCGGCCCCTGGTGGTCCGAGGTCGTTCCCGCTGCACGGATTCATGCGCCAGGGCCTCCCACAGACAATGCACTTTGATTTATTGCGCTATGTGTAATAGCACCAGAGATATCACCAGATATATATTGGATTTTCCCCTAACCCTGAATGTCCGGCCACATGAGACTGTGGTTTTCTCGGCCCCTGGTGGTCCGAGGTCGTTCCCGCTGCACAGATTCATGCGCCAGGGCCTCCTGCAGATAATTCACTTTGGTTTATTGCGCTATCTCTAATAGCACCCGAGATATAACCAGATATATATTGGATTTTCCCCTGACCCTGAGTGTCCGGCAACATGAGACGGTGGTTTTCTCGGACCCTGGTGGTCCGAGGTCGTTCCCGCTGCCCAGATTCATGCGCCAGGGCCTCCTACAGACAATGCACTTTGATTTATTGCGCTATCTCTAATAGCACCCGAGATATCACCAGATATATATTGGATTTTTCCCTGACCCTGAGTGTCCGGCCTCATGAGACTGTGGTTTTCTCGGCCCCTGGTGGTCCGAGGTCGTTCCCGCTGCACACATTCATGCGCCAGGGCCTCCTGGAGTTAATTCACTTTGGTTTATTGCGCTATCTCTAATAGCACCAGAGATATCATCAGATACATCCTGGGTATTTACATGACCTTGGGCGTCCGTCGCCATGTGACGGTGGTTTTCTCGGCCCCTGGTGGTCCAAGGTCGTTCCCGCTGCACAAATTCATGCGCCAGGGCCTCCTGCAGACAATTCACTTTGGTTTATTGCGCTATCTCTAATAGCACCCGAGATATCACCAGATATATATTGGATTTTTACCCGACCCTGAGTGTCCGGCCCCATGAGACGGTGGCTTTCTCGGCCCCTGGTGCTCCGAGGTCGTTCCCGCTGCACACATTCATGCGCCAGGGCCTCCTGCAGACAATGCACTTTGGTTTATTGCGCTATCTCTAATAGCACCCGAGATATCACCAGATATATATTGGATTTTCCCCTGACCCTGAGTGTCCGGCAACATGAGACGGTGGTTTTCTCGGCCCCTGGTGGTCCGAGGTCGTTCCCGCTGCCCATATTCATGCGCCAGGGCCTCCTACAGACCATGCACTTTGATTTATTGCGCTATCTGTAATAGCACCCGAGATATCACCAGATATATATTGGATTTTCCCCTGACCCTGAGTGTCCGGCCACATGAGACTGTGGTTTTCTCGGACCCTGGTGGTCCGAGGTCGTTCGCGCTGCACAGATTCATGCGCCAGGGCCTCCTACAGACAATGCACATTGATTTATTGCGCTATCTGTAATAGCCCCCGAGATATCACCAGATATATATTGGATTTTCCCCTGACCCTGAGTGTCCGGCCACATGAGACTGTGGTTTTCTCGGACCCTGGTGGTCCGAGGTCGTTCGCGCTGCACAGATTCATGCGCCAGGGCCTCCTGCAGGTAATTCACTTTGGTTTATTGCGCTATCTCTAATAGCACCCGAGATATCACCAGATATATATTGGATTTTCCCCTGACCCTGAGTGTCCGGCAACATGAGACGGTGGTTTTCTCGGACCCTGGTGGTCCGAGGTCGTTCCCGCTGCACAGATTCATGCGCCAGGGCCTCCTACAGACAATGCACTTTGATTTATTGTGCTATCTCTAATAGCACCCGAGATATCACCAGATATATATTGGATTTTTCCCTGACCCTGAGTGTCCGACCCCATGAGACGGTGGTTTTCTCGGACCCTGGTGGTCCGAGGTCGTTCCCACTGCACACATTCATGCGCCAGGGCCTCCTGCAGATAATTCACTTTGGTTTATTGCGCTCTCTCTAATAGCACCCGAGATATCATCAGATATATATTGGATTTTTCACTGACCCTGAGTGTCCGGCCCGATGAGACGGTGGTTTTCTCGGCCCCTGGTGGTCCGAGGTCGTTCCCGCTGCACAGATTCATGCGCCAGGGCCTCCTGCAGATAATTCACTTTGGTTAATTGCGCTATCCCTAATAGCACCCGAGATATCACCAGATATATATTGGATTTTCCCCTGACCCTGACTGTCCGGCACCATGAGACTGTGGTTTTCTCGGCCCCTGGTGGTCCGAGGTCGTTCCCGCTGCCCATATTCATGCGCCAGGGCCTCCTACAGACCATGCACTTTGATTTATTGCGCTATCTGTAATAGCACCCGAGATATCACCAGATATATATTGGATTTTCCCCTGACCCTGAGTGTCCGGCCACATGAGACTGTGGTTTTCTCGGACCCTGGTGGTCCGAGGTCGTTCGCGCTGCACAGATTCATGCGCCAGGGCCTCCTACAGACAATGCACATTGATTTATTGCGCTATCTGTAATAGCCCCCGAGATATCACCAGATATATATTGGATTTTCCCCTGACCCTGAGTGTCCGGCCACATGAGACTGTGGTTTTCTCGGACCCTGGTGGTCCGAGGTCGTTCGCGCTGCACAGATTCATGCGCCAGGGCCTCCTGCAGGTAATTCACTTTGGTTTATTGCGCTATCTCTAATAGCACCCGAGATATCACCAGATATATATTGGATTTTCCCCTGACCCTGAGTGTCCGGCAACATGAGACGGTGGTTTTCTCGGACCCTGGTGGTCCGAGGTCGTTCCCGCTGCACAGATTCATGCGCCAGGGCCTCCTACAGACAATGCACTTTGATTTATTGTGCTATCTCTAATAGCACCCGAGATATCACCAGATATATATTGGATTTTTCCCTGACCCTGAGTGTCCGACCCCATGAGACGGTGGTTTTCTCGGACCCTGGTGGTCCGAGGTCGTTCCCACTGCACACATTCATGCGCCAGGGCCTCCTGCAGATAATTCACTTTGGTTTATTGCGCTCTCTCTAATAGCACCCGAGATATCATCAGATATATATTGGATTTTTCACTGACCCTGAGTGTCCGGCCCGATGAGACGGTGGTTTTCTCGGCCCCTGGTGGTCCGAGGTCGTTCCCGCTGCACAGATTCATGCGCCAGGGCCTCCTGCAGATAATTCACTTTGGTTAATTGCGCTATCCCTAATAGCACCCGAGATATCACCAGATATATATTGGATTTTCCCCTGACCCTGACTGTCCGGCACCATGAGACTGTGGTTTTCTCGGCCCCTGGTGGTCCGAGGTCGTTCCCGCTGCACGGATTCATGCGCCAGGGCCTCCCACAGACAATGCACTTGGATTTATTGCGCTATGTGTAATAGCACCAGAGATATCACCAGATATATATTGGATTTTCCCCTGACCCTGAGTGTCCGGCAACATGAGACGGTGGTTTTCTCGGACCCTGGTGGTCCGAGGTCGTTCCCGCTGCCCAGATTCATGCGCCAGGGCCTCCTACAGACAATGCACTTTGATTTATTGCGCTATCTCTAATAGCACCCGAGATATCACCAGATATATATTGGATTTTTCCCTGACCCTGAGTGTCCGGCCTCATGAGACTGTGGTTTTCTCGGCCCCTGGTGGTCCGAGGTCGTTCCCGCTGCACACATTCATGCGCCAGGGCCTCCTGCAGATAATTCACTTTGATTTATTGCGCTATCTGTAATAGCACCCGAGATATCACCAGATATATATTGGATTTTTCCCTGATCCTGAGTGTCCGGCCCCATGAGACTGTGGTTTTCTCGGCCCCTGGTGGTCCGAGGTCGTTCCCGCTGGTCAGATTCATGCGCCAGGGCCTCCTGCAGATAATTCACTTTGGTTTATTGCGCTATCTCTAATAGCACCCGAGATATCACCAGATATATATTGGATTTTCCCCTGACCCTGAGTGTCCGGCAACATGAGACGGTGGTTTTCTCGGACCCTGGTGGTCCGAGGTCGTTCCCGCTGCACAGATTCATGCGCCTGGGCCTCCTACAGACAATCCACTTTGATGTATTGGGCTGTCTGTAATAGCACCCGAGATATCATAAGATATATATTGGATTTTTCACAGACCCTGAGTGTCCGGCCCCATTAGACGGTGGTTTTCTCCTCCCCTGGTGGTCCGACGTCGTTCCCGCTGCACAGATTCATGCGCCAGGGCCTCCTGCAGATAATTCAATTTGGTTTATTGCGCTATCTCTAATAGCACCCGATATATCACCAGATATATATTGGATTTTTCACTGACCCTGAGTGCCCGGCCCCATGAGACGGTGGTTTTCTCGGCCCCTGGTTGTCCGAGGTCTTTGCCGCTGCACAGATTCATGCGCCAGGGCCTCCTGCAGACAAAGCACTATGGTTTATTGCGCTATCTGTAATAGCACCCGAGATATCACCAGATATATGCTGGATTTTTACATGACCTTGGGTGGCGGATTTCGAATATCCGTAATTTTCTCGGCCCCTGGTGGTCCGAGGTCGTTCCTGCTGCACAGATTCATCCGCCAGTGCCTCCTACAGAGAATGCACTTTGATTTATTGCGCTATCTCTAATAACACCCGAGATATCACCAGATATATATTGGATTTTTCCCTGACCCTGACAGTCCGGCTCCATGAGACGGTGATTTTCTCGGATCCTGGTGATCCGAGGTCGTTCCTGCTGCACAGATTCATTCGCCAGTGCCTCCTACAGACAATGCACTTTGATTTATTGCGCTATCTCTAATAGCACCCGAGATATCACCAGATATATATTGGATTTTCCCCTGACCCTGAGTGTCCGGCAACATGAGACGGTGGTTTTCTCGGCCTCTGGTGGTCCGAGGTCGTTCCCGCTGCACAGATTCATGCGCCAGGGCCTCCTGCAGATAATGCAGTTTGGTTTATTGCGCTATCTCTAATAGCACCCGAGATGTCACCGGATATATATTGGAATTTCCCCTGACCCTGAGTGTCCGGCCCCATGTGTCGGTGGTTTTCTCGGCCCCTGGTTGTCCGAGGTCTTTGCCGCTGCACAGATTCATGCGCCAGGGCCTCCCGCAGACAAAGCACTTTGGTTTATTGCGCTATCTGTAATAGCACCCGAGATATCACCAGATATATGCTGGATTTTTACATGACCTTGGGTGGCGGATTTCGAATATCCGTAATTTTCTCGGCCCCTGGTGGTCCGAGGTCGTTCCTGCTGCACAGATTCATCCGCCAGTGCCTCCTACAGAGAATGCACTTTGATTTATTGCGCTATCTCTAATAGCACCCGAGATATCACCAGATATATATTGGATTTTCCCCTGACCCTGAGTGTCCGGCCCCATGAGACGGTGGTATTCTCGGCCCCTGGTGGTCCGAGGTCGTTCCTGCTGCACAGATTCATTCGCCAGTGCCTCCTACAGACAATGCACTTTGATTTATTGCGCTATCTCTAATAACACCCGAGATATCACCAGATATATATTGGATTTTTCCCTGACCCTGACAGTCCGGCTCCATGAGACGGTGATTTTCTCGGCCCCTGGTGATCCGAGGTCGTTCCTGCTGCAGAGATTCATTCGCCAGTGCCTCCTACAGACAATGCACTTTGATTTATTGCGCTATCTCTAATAGCACCCGAGATATCACCAGATATATATTGGATTTTTCACTGACCCTGAGTGCCCGGCCCCATGAGACGGTGGTTTTCTCCTCGCCTGGTGGTCCGACGTCGTTCCCGCTGCACAGATTCATGCGACAGGGCCTTCTGCAGATAATTCAATTTGGTTTATTGCGCTATCTCTAATAGCACCCGAGATATCACCAGATATATATTGGATTTTTCCCTGACCCTGAGTGACCGGCCCCATGAGACCGTGGTTTTCTCGGCCCCTGGTTGTCCGAGGTCTTTGCCGCTGCACAGATTCATGCGCCAGGGCCTCCCGCAGACAAAGCACTATGGTTTATTGCGCTATCTGTAATAGCACCCGAGATATCACCAGATATATGCTGGATTTTTACATGACCTTGGGTGGCGGATTTCGAATATCCGTAATTTTCTCGGCCCCTGGTGGTCCGAGGTCGTTCCTGCTGCACAGATTCATCCGCCAGTGCCTCCTACAGAGAATGCACTTTGATTTATTGCGCTATCTCTAATAGCACCCGAGATATCACCAGATATATATTGGATTTTCCCCTGACCCTGAGTGTCCGGCAACATGAGACGGTGGTTTTCTCGGCCCCTGGTGGTCCGAGGTCGTTCCCGCTGCCCATATTCATGCGCCAGGGCCTCCTACAGACCATGCACTTTGATTTATTGCGCTATCTGTAATAGCACCCGAGATATCACCAGATATATATTGGATTTTTCCCTGACCCTGAGTGTCCGGCCCCATGAGACCGTGGTTTTCTCGGCCCCTGGTGGTCCGAGGTCGTTCCCGCTGCACAGATTCATGCGCCAGGGCCTCCTGCAGATAATTCACTTTGGTTTATTGCGCTCTCTCTAATAGCAAACGAGATATCACCAGATATATATTGGATTTTCCCCTGACCCTGAGTGTCCGGCCCAATGAGACTGTGGTTTTCTCGGCCCCTGGTGGTCCGAGGTCGTTCCCGCTGGACAGATTCATGCGCCAGGGCCTCCTACAGACAATGCACATTGATTTATTGCGCTATCTGTAATAGCCCCCGAGATATCACCAGATATATATTGGATTTTCCCCTGACCCTGAGTGTCCGGCCACATGAGACTGTGGTTTTCTCGGACCCTGGTGGTCCGAGGTCGTTCGCGCTGCACAGATTCATGCGCCAGGGCCTCCTGCAGGTAATTCACTTTGGTTTATTGCGCTATCTCTAATAGCACCCGAGATATCACCAGATATATTTTGGATTTTCCCCTGACCCTGAGTGTCCGGCAACATGAGACGGTGGTTTTCTCGGACCCTGGTGGTCCGAGGTCGTTCCCGCTGCTCAGATTCATGCGCCAGGGCCTCCTACAGACAATGCACTTTGATTTATTGTGCTATCTCTAATAGCACCCGAGATATCACCAGATATATATTGGATTTTTCCCTGACCCTGAGTGTCCGACCCCATGAGACGGTGGTTTTCTCGGACCCTGGTGGTCCGAGGTCGTTCCCACTGCACACATTCATGCGCCAGGGCCTCCTGCAGATAATTCACTTTGGTTTATTGCGCTCTCTCTAATAGCACCCGAGATATCATCAGATATATATTGGATTTTTCACTGACCCTGAGTGTCCGGCCCGATGAGACGGTGGTTTTCTCGGCCCCTGGTGGTCCGAGGTCGTTCCCGCTGCACAGATTCATGCGCCAGGGCCTCCTGCAGATAATTCACTTTGGTTAATTGCGCTATCCCTAATAGCACCCGAGATATCACCAGATATATATTGGATTTTCCCCTGACCCTGACTGTCCGGCACCATGAGACTGTGGTTTTCTCGGCCCCTGGTGGTCCGAGGTCGTTCCCGCTGCACGGATTCATGCGCCAGGGCCTCCCACAGACAATGCACTTTGATTTATTGCGCTATGTGTAATAGCACCAGAGATATCACCAGATATATATTGGATTTTCCCCTAACCCTGAATGTCCGGCCACATGAGACTGTGGTTTTCTCGGCCCCTGGTGGTCCGAGGTCGTTCCCGCTGCACAGATTCATGCGCCAGGGCCTCCTGCAGATAATTCACTTTGGTTTATTGCGCTATCTCTAATAGCACCCGAGATATCACCAGATATATATTGGATTTTCCCCTGACCCTGAGTGTCCGGCAACATGAGACGGTGGTTTTCTCGGACCCTGGTGGTCCGAGGTCGTTCCCGCTGCCCAGATTCATGCGCCAGGGCCTCCTACAGACAATGCACTTTGATTTATTGCGCTATCTCTAATAGCACCCGAGATATCACCAGATATATATTGGATTTTTCCCTGACCCTGAGTGTCCGGCCTCATGAGACTGTGGTTTTCTCGGCCCCTGGTGGTCCGAGGTCGTTCCCGCTGCACACATTCATGCGCCAGGGCCTCCTGCAGATAATTCACTTTGATTTATTGCGCTATCTGTAATAGCACCCGAGATATCACCAGATATATATTGGATTTTTCCCTGATCCTGAGTGTCCGGCCCCATGAGACTGTGGTTTTCTCGGCCCCTGGTGGTCCGAGGTCGTTCCCGCTGGTCAGATTCATGCGCCAGGGCCTCCTGCAGATAATTCACTTTGGTTTATTGCGCTATCTCTAATAGCACCCGAGATATCACCAGATATATATTGGATTTTTCACTGACCCTGAGTGTCCGGCCCGATGAGACGGTGGTTTTCTCGGCCCCTGGTGGTCCGAGGTCGTTCCCGCTGCACAGATTCATGCGCCAGGGCCTCCTGCAGATAATTCACTTTGGTTAATTGCGCTATCCCTAATAGCACCCGAGATATCACCAGATATATATTGGATTTTCCCCTGACCCTGACTGTCCGGCACCATGAGACTGTGGTTTTCTCGGCCCCTGGTGGTCCGAGGTCGTTCCCGCTGCACGGATTCATGCGCCAGGGCCTCCCACAGACAATGCACTTTGATTTATTGCGCTATGTGTAATAGCACCAGAGATATCACCAGATATATATTGGATTTTCCCCTAACCCTGAATGTCCGGCCACATGAGACTGTGGTTTTCTCGGCCCCTGGTGGTCCGAGGTCGTTCCCGCTGCACAGATTCATGCGCCAGGGCCTCCTGCAGATAATTCACTTTGGTTTATTGCGCTATCTCTAATAGCACCCGAGATATCACCAGATATATATTGGATTTTCCCCTGACCCTGAGTGTCCGGCAACATGAGACGGTGGTTTTCTCGGACCCTGGTGGTCCGAGGTCGTTCCCGCTGCCCAGATTCATGCGCCAGGGCCTCCTACAGACAATGCACTTTGATTTATTGCGCTATCTCTAATAGCACCCGAGATATCACCAGATATATATTGGATTTTTCCCTGACCCTGAGTGTCCGGCCTCATGAGACTGTGGTTTTCTCGGCCCCTGGTGGTCCGAGGTCGTTCCCGCTGCACACATTCATGCGCCAGGGCCTCCTGCAGATAATTCACTTTGATTTATTGCGCTATCTGTAATAGCACCCGAGATATCACCAGATATATATTGGATTTTTCCCTGATCCTGAGTGTCCGGCCCCATGAGACTGTGGTTTTCTCGGCCCCTGGTGGTCCGAGGTCGTTCCCGCTGGTCAGATTCATGCGCCAGGGCCTCCTGCAGATAATTCACTTTGGTTTATTGCGCTATCTCTAATAGCACCCGAGATATCACCAGATATATATTGGATTTTCCCCTGACCCTGAGTGTCCGGCAACATGAGACGGTGGTTTTCTCGGACCCTGGTGGTCCGAGGTCGTTCCCGCTGCACAGATTCATGCGCCTGGGCCTCCTACAGACAAAGCACTATGGTTTATTGCGCTATCTGTAATAGCACCCGAGATATCACCAGATATATGCTGGATTTTTACATGACCTTGGGTGGCGGATTTCGAATATCCGTAATTTTCTCGGCCCCTGGTGGTCCGAGGTCGTTCCTGCTGCACAGATTCATCCGCCAGTGCCTCCTACAGAGAATGCACTTTGATTTATTGCGCTATCTCTAATAACACCCGAGATATCACCAGATATATATTGGATTTTTCCCTGACCCTGACAGTCCGGCTCCATGAGACGGTGATTTTCTCGGATCCTGGTGATCCGAGGTCGTTCCTGCTGCACAGATTCATTCGCCAGTGCCTCCTACAGACAATGCACTTTGATTTATTGCGCTATCTCTAATAGCACCCGAGATATCACCAGATATATATTGGATTTTCCCCTGACCCTGAGTGTCCGGCAACATGAGACGGTGGTTTTCTCGGCCTCTGGTGGTCCGAGGTCGTTCCCGCTGCACAGATTCATGCGCCAGGGCCTCCTGCAGATAATGCAGTTTGGTTTATTGCGCTATCTCTAATAGCACCCGAGATGTCACCAGATATATATTGGAATTTCCCCTGACCCTGAGTGTCCGGCCCCATGTGTCGGTGGTTTTCTCGGCCCCTGGTTGTCCGAGGTCTTTGCCGATGCACAGATTCATGCGCCAGGGCCTCCCGCAGACAAAGCACTTTGGTTTATTGCGCTATCTGTAATAGCACCCGAGATATCACCAGATATATGCTGGATTTTTACATGACCTTGGGTGGCGGATTTCGAATATCCGTAATTTTCTCGGCCCCTGGTGGTCCGAGGTCGTTCCTGCTGCACAGATTCATCCGCCAGTGCCTCCTACAGAGAATGCACTTTGATTTATTGCGCTATCTCTAATAGCACCCGAGATATCACCAGATATATATTGGATTTTCCCCTGACCCTGAGTGTCCGGCCCCATGAGACGGTGGTATTCTCGGCCCCTGGTGGTCCGAGGTCGTTCCTGCTGCACAGATTCATTCGCCAGTGCCTCCTACAGACAATGCACTTTGATTTATTGCGCTATCTCTAATAACACCCGAGATATCACCAGATATATATTGGATTTTTCCCTGACCCTGACAGTCCGGCTCCATGAGACGGTGATTTTCTCGGCCCCTGGTGATCCGAGGTCGTTCCTGCTGCAGAGATTCATTCGCCAGTGCCTCCTACAGACAATGCACTTTGATTTATTGCGCTATCTCTAATAGCACCCGAGATATCACCAGATATATATTGGATTTTTCACTGACCCTGAGTGCCCGGCCCCATGAGACGGTGGTTTTCTCCTCGCCTGGTGGTCCGACGTCGTTCCCGCTGCACAGATTCATGCGACAGGGCCTTCTGCAGATAATTCAATTTGGTTTATTGCGCTATCTCTAATAGCACCCGAGATATCACCAGATATATATTGGATTTTTCCCTGACCCTGAGTGACCGGCCCCATGAGACCGTGGTTTTCTCGGCCCCTGGTTGTCCGAGGTCTTTGCCGCTGCACAGATTCATCGCCAGGGCCTCCCGCAGACAAAGCACTATGGTTTATTGCGCTATCTGTAATAGCACCCGAGATATCACCAGATATATGCTGGATTTTTACATGACCTTGGGTGGCGGATTTCGAATATCCGTAATTTTCTCGGCCCCTGGTGGTCCGAGGTCGTTCCTGCTGCACAGATTCATCCGCCAGTGCCTCCTACAGAGAATGCACTTTGATTTATTGCGCTATCTCTAATAACACCCGAGATATCACCAGATATATATTGGATTTTTCCCTGACCCTGACAGTCCGGCTCCATGAGACGGTGATTTTCTCGGATCCTGGTGATCCGAGGTCGTTCCTGCTGCACAGATTCATTCGCCAGTGCCTCCTACAGACAATGCACTTTGCTTTATTGCGCTATCTCTAATAGCACCCGAGATATCACCAGATATATGCTGGATTTTTACATGACCTTGGGTGGCGGATTTGGAATATCTGTAATTTTCTCGGCCCCTGGTGGTCCGAGGTCGCTCCTGCAGCACAGATTCATTCGCCAGTGCCTCCTACAGAGAATGCACTTTGATTTATTGCGCTATCTCTAATAACACCCGAGATATCACCAGATATATATTGGATTTTTCCCTGACCCTGACAGTCCGGCTCCATGAGACTGTGGTTTTCTCCGCCCGTGGTGGTCCGAGGTCGTTCCCGCTGCACAGATTCATGCGCCAGGGCCTCCCGCAGATAATTCACTTTGGTTAATTGCGCTATCCCTAATAGCACCCGAGATATCACCGGATATATATTGGATTTTCCCCTGACCCTGACTGTCCGGCACCACGAGACTGTGGTTTTCTCGGCCCCTGGTGGTCCGAGGTCGTTCACGCTGCACAGATTCATTCGCCAGTGCCTCCTACAGACAATGCACTTTGATTTATTGCGCTATCTCTAATAGCACCCGAGATATCACCAGATATATATTGGATTTTTCACTGACCCTCAGTGTCCGGCCCCATGAGACGGTGGTTTTCTCGGACCCTGGTGGTCGGAGGTCGTTCCCGCTGCACAGATGCATGCGCCAGGGCCTCCTGCAGATAATTCACTTTGGTTTATTGCGCTATCTCTAATAGCACCCGAGATATCACCAGATATATATTGGATTTTCCCCTGACCCTGAGTGTCCGGCCCCATGAGACGGTGGTATTCTCGGCCCCTGGTGGTCCGAGGTCGTTCCTGCTGCACAGATTCATTCGCCAGTGCCTCCTACAGACAATGCACTTTGATTTATTGCGCTATCTCTAATAACACCCGAGATATCACCAGATATATATTGGATTTTTCCCTGACCCTGACAGTCCGGCTCCATGAGACGGTGATTTTCTCGGCCCCTGGTGATCCGAGGTCGTTCCTAATGCACAGATTCATTCGCCAGTGCCTCCTACAGACAATGCAATTTGATTTATTGCGCTATCTCTAATAGCACCCTAGATATCACCAGATATATATTGGATTTTTCACTGACCCTGAGTGTCCGGCCCCATGAGACGGTGGTTTTCTCCTCGCCTGGTGGTCCGACGTCGTTTCCGCTGCACAGATTCATGCGCCGGGGCCTCCTACAGACAATGCACTTTGATTTATTGCGCTATCTCTAATAACACCCGAGATATCACCAGATATATATTGGATTTTTCCCTGACCCTGACAGTCCGGCTCCATGAGACGGTGATTTTCTCGGCCCCTGGTGGTCCGAGGTCGTTCCTTCTGCACAGATTCATTCGCCAGTGCCTCCTACAGACAATGCACTTTGATTTATTGCGCTATCTCTAATAGCACCCGAGATATCATAAGATATATATTGGATTTTTCACAGACCCTGAGTGTCCGGCCCCATTAGACGGTGGTTTTCTCCTCCCCTGGTGGTCCGACGTCGTTCCCGCTGCACAGATTCATGCGCCAGGGCCTCCTGCAGATAATTCAATTTGGTTTATTGCGCTATCTCTAATAGCACCCGAGATATCACCAGATATATATTGGATTTTTCCCTGACCCTGAGTGACCGGCCCCATGAGACCGTGGTTTTCTCGGCCCCTGGTTGTCCGAGGTCTTTGCCGCTGCACAGATTCATGCGCCAGGGCCTCCCGCAGACAAAGCACTTTGGTTTATTGCGCTATCTGTAATAGCACCCGAGATATCATCAGATACATCCTGGGTATTTACATGACCTTGGGTGTCCGGCGCCATGTGACGGTGGTTTTCTCGGCCCCTGGTGGTCCGAGGTCGTTCCCGCTGCACAGATTCATGCGCCAGGGCCTCCTGCAGATAATTCACTTTGGTTAATTACGCTATCCCTAATAGCACCCGAGATATCACCAGATATATATTGGATTTTCCCCTGACCCTGAGTGTCCGGCCCCATGAGACGGTGGTTTTCTCGGCCCCTGGTGGTCCGAGGTCGTTCCCGCTGCACAGATTCATGCGCCAGGGCCTCCTGGAGTTAATTCACTTTGGTTTATTGCGCTATCTCTAATAGCACCAGAGATATCATCAGATACATCCTGGGTATTTACATGACCTTGGGTGTCCGTCGCCATGTGACGGTGGTTTTCTCGGCCCCTGGTGGTCCAAGGTCGTTCCCGCTGCACAAATTCATGCGCCAGGGCCTCCTGCAGACAATTCACTTTGGTTTATTGCGCTATCTCTAATAGCACCCGAGATATCACCAGATATATATTGGATTTTTACCCGACCCTGAGTGTCCGGCCCCATGAGACGGTGGCTTTCTCGGCCCCTGGTGCTCCGAGGTCGTTCCCGCTGCACACATTCATGCGCCAGGGCCTCCTGCAGACAATGCACTTTGGTTTATTGCGCTATCTCTAATAGCACCCGAGATATCACCAGATATATATTGGATTTTCCCCTGACCCTGAGTGTCCGGCAACATGAGACGGTGGTTTTCTCGGCCCCTGGTGGTCCGAGGTCGTTCCCGCTGCCCATATTCATGCGCCAGGGCCTCCTACAGACCATGCACTTTGATTTATTGCGCTATCTGTAATAGCACCCGAGATATCACCAGATATATATTGGATTTTTCCCTGACCCTGAGTGTCCGGCCCCATGAGACCGTGGTTTTCTCGGCCCCTGGTGGTCCGAGGTCGTTCCCGCTGCACAGATTCATGCGCCAGGGCCTCCTGCAGATAATTCACTTTGGTTTATTGCGCTCTCTCTAATAGCAAACGAGATATCACCAGATATATATTGGATTTTCCCCTGACCCTGAGTGTCCGGCCCAATGAGACTGTGGTTTTCTCGGCCCCTGGTGGTCCGAGGTCGTTCCCGCTGGACAGATTCATGCGCCAGGGCCTCCTACAGACAATGCACATTGATTTATTGCGCTATCTGTAATAGCCCCCGAGATATCACCAGATATATATTGGATTTTCCCCTGACCCTGAGTGTCCGGCCACATGAGACTGTGGTTTTCTCGGACCCTGGTGGTCCGAGGTCGTTCGCGCTGCACAGATTCATGCGCCAGGGCCTCCTGCAGGTAATTCACTTTGGTTTATTGCGCTATCTCTAATAGCACCCGAGATATCACCAGATATATATTGGATTTTCCCCTGACCCTGAGTGTCCGGCAACATGAGACGGTGGTTTTCTCGGACCCTGGTGGTCCGAGGTCGTTCCCGCTGCACAGATTCATGCGCCAGGGCCTCCTACAGACAATGCACTTTGATTTATTGTGCTATCTCTAATAGCACCCGAGATATCACCAGATATATATTGGATTTTTCCCTGACCCTGAGTGTCCGACCCCATGAGACGGTGGTTTTCTCGGACCCTGGTGGTCCGAGGTCGTTCCCACTGCACACATTCATGCGCCAGGGCCTCCTGCAGATAATTCACTTTGGTTTATTGCGCTCTCTCTAATAGCACCCGAGATATCATCAGATATATATTGGATTTTTCACTGACCCTGAGTGTCCGGCCCGATGAGACGGTGGTTTTCTCGGCCCCTGGTGGTCCGAGGTCGTTCCCGCTGCACAGATTCATGCGCCAGGGCCTCCTGCAGATAATTCACTTTGGTTAATTGCGCTATCCCTAATAGCACCCGAGATATCACCAGATATATATTGGATTTTCCCCTGACCCTGACTGTCCGGCACCATGAGACTGTGGTTTTCTCGGCCCCTGGTGGTCCGAGGTCGTTCCCGCTGCACGGATTCATGCGCCAGGGCCTCCCACAGACAATGCACTTTGATTTATTGCGCTATGTGTAATAGCACCAGAGATATCACCAGATATATATTGGATTTTCCCCTAACCCTGAATGTCCGGCCACATGAGACTGTGGTTTTCTCGGCCCCTGGTGGTCCGAGGTCGTTCCCGCTGCACAGATTCATGCGCCAGGGCCTCCTGCAGATAATTCACTTTGGTTTATTGCGCTATCTCTAATAGCACCCGAGATATCACCAGATATATATTGAATTTTCCCCTGACCCTGAGTGTCCGGCCACATGAGACTGTGGTTTTCTCGGCCCCTGGTGGTCCGAGGTCGTTTCCGCTGGTCAGATTCATGCGCCAGGGCCTCCTACAGGCAATGCACTTTGATTTATTGCGCTATGCGTAATAGCACCCGAGATATCACCAGATATATATTGGATTTTCCCCTGACCCTGAGTGTCCGGCCACATGAGACTGTGGTTTTCTCGGCCCCTGGTGGTCCGAGGTCGTTTCCGCTGGTCAGATTCATGCGCCAGGGCCTCCTACAGGCAATGCACTTTGATTTATTGCGCTATCTGTAATAGCACCCGAGATATCACCAGATATATATTGGATTTTTCCCTGACCCTGAGTGCCCGGCCCCATGAGACTGTGGTTTTCTCCGCCCGTGGTGGTCCGGGGTCGTTCCCGCTGCACAGATTCATGCGCCAGGGCCTCCTGCAGATAATTCACTCTGGTTTATTGCGCTATCTCTAATAGCACCCGAGATATCACCAGATATATATTGGATTTTCCCCTGACCCAGAGTGTCCGGCAACATGAGACGGTGGTTTTCTCGGCTCCTGGTGGTCCGAGGTCGTTCCCGCTGCACAGATTCATGCAACTGGGCCTCCTGCAGGCAAGGCACTTTGGTTTATTGCGCTATCTCTAATAGCACCCGAGATATCACCAGATATATATTGGATTTTTCCCTGACCCTGAGTGTCCGGCCCCATGTGTCGGTGGTCTTCTCGTTCCCTGGTGGTCCGAGGTCGTTCCCGCTGCACTGATTCATGCGCCAGGGCCTCCTGCAGATAATTCACTTTGGTTTATTGCGCTATATCAAATAGTACCCGAGATATCACCAGATATATATTGGATTTTTCCCTGACCCTGAGTGTCCGGCCCCATGAGACGGTGGTTGTCTCGGCCCCTGGATGTCCGAGGTGGTTCACGCTGCACAGATTCATGCGCCAGGGCCTCCTGCAGGCAATGCACATTGGTTCATTGTGCTATCTCTAATAGCACCCGAGATATCACCTGATATATATTGGATTTTTCCCTGACCCAATGTGTCCGGCCCCATGAGTCGGTGGTTGACTCGGCTCCTGGTGGTCCGAGGTCGTTCCCGCTGCACAGATTCATGCGCCAGGGCCTCCTGCAGATAATTCACTTTGGTTTATTGCGCTATCTGTAATAGCACCCGAGATATCACCAGATATATATTGGATTTTTCCCTGACCCTGACAGTCCGGCCCCATGAGACGGTGGTTTTCTCGGACCCTGGTGATTCGAGGTCGTTCCCGCTGGCCAGAATCATGCGCCAGGGCCTCCTACAGACAATGCACTTTGGTTTATTGCGCTATCTCTAATTGCACCCGAGATATCACCAGATATATGCTGGATTTTTACATGACCTTGGGTGACGGATTCCGAATATCTGTAATTTTCTCGGCCACTGGTGGTCCGAGGTCGTTCCTGCGGCACAGATTCATTCGCAAGGGCCTCCTGCAGACAATGCATTTTAATTTATTGCGCTACCTGTAATAGCACCCGAGATATCACCAGATATATATTTGATTTTTCCCTGACCCTGAGTGTCCGGCCCCATGAGACGGTGGTTGTCTCGGCCCCTGGTGGTCCGAGGTCGTTCCCGCTGCACAGATTCATGCGCCAGGGCCTCCTTCAGACAATGCACTTTGATTTATTGCGCTACCTGTAATAGCACCCGAGATATCACCAGATATATATTGGATTTTTCCCTGACCCTGAGTGTCCGGCCCCATGAGACGGTGGTTTTCTCGGCCCCTGGTGGTCCGAGGTCGTTCCCGCTGCAGAGATTCATGCGCCAGGGCCTCCTACAGACAATGCACTTTGATTTATTGCGCTATCTGTAATAGCACCGGAGATATCACCAGATATATATTGGATTTTACCCTGACCCTTAGTATCCGGCCCCATAAGTCGGTGGTTTTTTCGGCCCCTGGTGGTCCGAGGTCGTTGCCGCTGCACAGATTCATGCGCCGGGGCATCCTACAGACAATTCACTTTGGATTATTGCGCTACCTCTAATAGCACCCGAGATATCATCAGATACATCCTGGGTTTTTACATGACCTTGGGAGTGCGGCCCCATGTGTCGGTGGTTTTCTCGGCCCCTGGTGGTCCGAGATCGTTCCCGCTGTACAGATTCATGCGCCAGGGCTCGCTGCAGATAATTCACTTTGGTTTAGTGCGCTATCTGTAAGAGCACCAGAGATATCACCAGATATATATTGAATTTTTCAACCGACCCTTAGTGTCCGGCCCCATGAGACGGTGGTTTTCTCGGACCCTGGTGATCCTAGGTCGTTCCCGCTGCACAGATTCACGCTCCAGGGCCTCCTGCAGACAATTCACTCCGATTTATTGCGCTATCTGTAATTGCACCCGAGATATCACCAGATATATATTGGATTTTTCCCCGACACTGAGTGTCCGGCCCCATGAGACGGTGGTTTCGTCGGACCCTAGTGTTCCGAGGTCGTTCCTGCTGCACAGATTCATTCGCCAGTGCATCCTGCAGACAATGCACTTTGATTTATTGCGCTATCTCTAATAGCACCCGAGATATCTCCAGATATATATTGGATCTTTACCCGACCCTGAGTGTCCGGTCCCATGAGACGGTGGTTTTCTCGTCCCCTGGTGGTCCGAGGTCGTTCCCGCTGCCCACATTCATGCGCAGGGGCCTCTTACGGACATTGCACTTTGATTTATTGCGCTATCTGTAATAGCACCCGAGATATCACCAGATATATATTGGATTTTACCCTGACCCTGACAGTCCGGCCCCATGAGACGGTGGTTTTCTCGGACCCTGGTGATTCGAGGTCGTTCCCGCTGGCCAGAATCATGCGCCAGGGCCTCCTACAGACAATGCACTTTGATTTATTGCGCTATCTCTAATAGCAGCCGAGATATCACCAGATATTTATTGGATTTTACCCTGACCCTTAGTATCCGGCCCCATGATTCGGTGGTTTTCTCGGTCCCTGGTGGTCCGAGGTCGTTCCCGCTGCACAGATTCATGCGCTGGGTCTCATACGGACAACGCACTTTGATTTATTGCGCTATCTCTAATAGCACCCGAGATATCACCAGATATATATTGGATTTTCCCCTGACCCTGAGTGTCCGGCAACATGAGACGGTGGTTTTCTCGGACCCTGGTGGTCCGAGGTCGTTCCCGCTGCCCAGATTCATGCGCCAGGGCCTCCTACAGACAATGCACTTTGATTTATTGCGCTATCTCTAATAGCACCCGAGATATCACCAGATATATATTGGATTTTTCCCTGACCCTGAGTGTCCGGCACCATGTGTCGGTGGTTTTCTCGGTCCCTGGTGGTCCGAGGTCGATCCCGCTGCACAGATTCATGCGCCAGGGCCTCGTGCAGACAACTCACTTTGCTATATCGCGCTATCTCTAATAGCACCCGTGATAGCACCAGATACATGCTGGATTTTTACATGACCATTGCTGACGGATACCGAAAATTTGTAATTTCCTCGACCCCTGGTGGTCCGAGGTCGTTCCTGCTGCACAGATTCATGCGCAAGGGCCTTCTGCAGACAATGCACATTGGTTTATTGCGGTATCTCTAATAGCACCCGAGATATCATCAGGTACATCCTGGATTTTTACATGACCTTGGTTGACGGATAATGAAAATCTGTGATTTTCTCGGCCCCTGGTGGTCCGAGGTCGTTCCTGCTGCACAGATTCATGCGCAAGGGCCTTCTGCAGTCAATGCACTTTGGATTATTGCGCTATCTCGAATAGCACCCGAGATATCACCAGATATATATTGGATTTTTCCCTGACCCTGAGTGTCCGGCCCCATATGTCGGTAGTTTTCTCTGCCCTTGATGGTCCGAGGTCGATCCCGCTGCACAGATTCACTCGCCAGGGCCACCTGCAGACAATGCACTTTGGTTTATCGCGCTATCTGTAATAGCACCCGAGATATCACCAGATATATATTGGATTTTTCCCTGACCCTAATAGTCCGGCCCCATGAGTCGGTGGTTTTCTCGGCCCCTGGTGGTCCGAGGTCGTTCCCGCTGCACAGATTCATGCGCCAGGGCCTCCTGCAGACAATGCACTTTGGATTATTGCGCTATATCAAATAGTACCCGAGATATCACCAGATATATATTGGACTTTTCCCAGAACCTGGGTGACCGGCCCCATGAGTCGTTGGTTTTCTCGGCTCCTGGTGGTCCGATGTCGTTCCCGCTGCACAGATTCATGCGCCAGGTCCTCCTGCCGACAATGCACTTTAATTTATTACGCTATCTCTAATAGCACCCGATATATCACCATATATATATTGGATTTTTCAGTGACCCCGAGTTTCCGGCCCAATGAGTCGATGGTTTTCTCGGCCCCTTGTGGTCCGGATTTGTTCCCTCTGCACAGATTCATGCCCAAGGGTCTCCTACGGACAATGCACATTGATTTATTGCGCTATCTCTAATAGCACCCGAGATATCACCAGATATATATTGGAGTTTTCCCTGACCCTGACAGTCCGGCACCATGTGTCGGTGGTTTTCTCGGCCCCTGGTGTTCCGAGGTCGTTCCCGCTGCACAGATTCATGCGCCAGGACCTCCTGTAGATAATTCACTTTGATTTATCGCGCTTTCTCTAATAGCATCCAAGATATCGCCAGATACATGCTGGATTTTTACATGACCATGGGTGAGGGATACCGAAAATCTGTAATTTTCTTTGGCCCCGGTGGTCCGAGGTCGTTCCCGCTGCACAGATTCAGGCGCCAGGGCCTCCTGCAGACAATGCACTTTAATTTATTGCGGTATCTGTAATAGCACCCGAGATATGACCGGATATATAATGGATTTTTCCCTGTCCCTAAGTGTCCGGCCCCATGAGACGGTGGTTTTCTCGGCCCCTGGTGGTCCGAGGTCGTTCCCGCTGCACAGGTTCATGCGCCAGAGCCCCCTGCAGACAATGCACTTTGGTTTATCGCGCTATCTCTTGTAGCGCCCGAGATATCACCAGATATATATTGGATTTTTCCCCGACACTGAGTGTCCGGCCCCATGAGACGGTGGTTTCGACGGACCCTAGTGTTCCGAGGTCGTTCCTGCAGCACAGATTAATTCGGCAGTGCCTCCTGCAGACAATGCACTTTGATTTATTGCGCTATCTCTAATAGCACCCGAGATATCATCAGATACATCCTGGGTTTTTACATGACCTTGGGAGTGCGGCCCCATGTGTCGGTGGTTTTCTCGGCCCCTGGTGGTCCGAGATCGTTCCCGCTGTACAGATTCATGCGCCAGGGCTCGCTGCAGATAATTCACTTTGGATTAGTGCACTATCTGTAAGAGCACCAGAGATATCACCAGATATATATTGAATTTTTCAACCGACCCTGAGTGTCCGGCCCCATGAGACGGTGGTTTTCTCGGACCCTGGTGATCCGAGGTCGTTCCCGCTGCACAGATTCACGCTCCAGGGCCTCCTGCAGATAATTCACTTTGGTTTATTGCGCTCTCTCTAATAGCACCCGAGATATCACCAGATATATATTGGACTTTCCCCTGACCCTGAGTGTCCGGCCCCATGAGACGGTGGTTTTCTCGGCCCCTGGTGGTCCGAGGTCGTTCCCGCTGCACGGATTCATGCGCCAGGGCCTCCCGCAGACAATTCACTTTGGTTTATTGCGCTATCTCTAATAGCTCCCGAGATATCACCAGATATATACTGGATTTTTACATGACCCTGAGAGTCCGGCCCCATGTGTCGGTGGTTTTCTCGGCCGCTGGTGGTGCGAGGTCGTTGCCGCTGCACGGATTCATGCGCCAGGGCCTCCTACAGACAATGCACTTTGATTTATTGCGCTATCTCTAATAGCACCCGAGATATCACCAGATATATATTGGACTTTTCCCTGACCCTGACAGTCCGGCACCATGTGTCGGTGGTTTTCCCGGCCCCTGGTGGTCCGAGGGCGTTCCCGCTGCACAGATTCATGCGACAGGGCCACCTGTAGATAATTCACTTTCATTTATCGCGCTTTCTCTAATAGCACCCGAGATATCACCAGATATATTTTGGATTTTTCCTTGACCCTGAGTGTCCGGCCCCATGAGTCGATTGTTTTCTCGGCCCCTGGTGATCCGAGGTCGTTCCCGAGACAAATTCATGCGCCAATGCCTGCTCCAGACAATGCACTTTAATTTATCGCGCTATCTGTAATAGCAGCCGAGATATCACCAGATATATAGTGGATTTTTCCCTGACCCTGGGTGTCCGGCCCCATGTGTCGATGGTTTTCTCGGCCCCTGCTGGTCCGAGGTCGTTTTTTGCTGCACAGATTCATGCGCCAGGGCTTCCTGCAGACAATGCACTTTGAGTTATCGCGCTATCTCTAATAGCACCCGAGATACCACCAGATATATGCAGGATTTTGACAGTACCCTGGGTGACGGATACCGAAAATCTGTAATTTTCTCGGCCCCTGGTGGTCCGAGGCCGTTTCTGCAGCACAGATGCATGCGCCAGGGCCTCCTGCAGATAATTCACTTTGGTTTATTGCGCTATCTCTAACAGCACCCGAGCTATCAAGAGAGATATATTGGATTTTTCCCCGACAATGATTGTCCGGCCCCATGAAACGGTGGTTTTCTCGTCCCCTGGTGGTCCGAGGTCGTTCCCGCTGCCCCGATTCATGCGTGAGGGACTGCTACAGCCAATGCACTTTGATTTATTGCGCTATCCCTAATAGCACCAGAGATATCACCAGATATATATTGGATTTTTCCCCGACATTCATTGTCCGGCCCCTTGTGTCGGTGGTTTTCTCGGTCCCTGGTGGTCCGAGGTCATTCCCGCAGCACAGATTCATGCGCCAGCGCCTCCTACAGGCATAACACTTTGATATATCGCGCTATCTCTAATAGTACCCGAATTATCACCAGATATATGCTGCTTTTTCCCTGACCCTGGGTGTCCGGCCCCATGAGGCTGTGGTTTTCTCGGCACCTGGAGGTACGAGGTCGTTCTAGCTGCACAGATTCATGCGCCAGGGCCTCCTGCAGACAATGCTCTTTGATTTATCGCGCTATCTCTAATAGCACCCGAGATATCACCAGATATATATTGGATTTTTCCCTGACCCTGAGTGTCCCGCCCCATGTGTCGGTGGTTTTCTCGGCCGCTGGTGGTCCGAGGTCGTTCCCACTACACAAATTCATGCGCCAGGGCCTCCTGCAGACAATGCACTTTGATTTATAGCGCTATATCTAATAGCACCCGAGATGTAACCAGATATATGTTTTATTTTTAACTGACCATGAGTGTACGGCCCCATGTGTCGGTGGATATCTCGGCCCCTGGTGGTCCGAGATCGTTTCCGCTGCACAGATTCACGCGACAGGGCCTCCTGCAGACAATGCACTTTGATTTACTGCGCTATCCCTAATAGCACCCGAGATATCACAAGATATATATTGGATTTTTCCCTGACCCTGAGTGTCCGGCCCCATGAGACGGTGGATTTCTCGGCTCCTGGATTTCCGAGGTCGTTTCTGCTGCCCCGATTTATGGGCGAGGGCTTCCTATAGGCTATTCTCTTTGTTTTATCGCCCTAGCCCTTATAGCTCCCGAGATATCACCATATATATAGTCGATTCTTCCCTGACCCTCAGTGTCCGGCCCCATGAGTGGGTGGTTTTGTCGGCAGGTGGTGGTCTGAGGTCGTCCCTTCTGCACACATTCATGCGCCAGGTCCTCCAACAGAAAATGCAGTTTGATTTATCTTACTATTTCTTATAACTCCCGAGATATCAGCAGATACATGCTCGATTTTTGACAAAACCTGAGTGTGCGGTACCGTGTAACTGAGATTTTCTCTGCCGCTGATGGTCCGATATCTTGCCTGCATAACTCACTTATGCGCCAGGGCTTTCTTACTATATAAAATTATATAAAACTATACAAATGTAATACAACTATACAAAACTAATAGGACTAAATAAAACTGTGTAAAACTATGTCAATCTATATAAAACTATATTAAACTATATAAAACTATATAAAACTAATTAAACTCCATAAAACTATGTAAAACTATATAGGACAATATAAAACTATTTAAAACTATATAAAAGTATGAAAAACTATATAGAACTATATAAAACTATTTGAAACAGTATAAAACTATATAAAACTATATAAAAGTGTATAAAACTATATGAAAGCATATAAAACTATATACAACTATTAAAACTATATGAAATTATCGAGAACTATATAAAACTACATAAAACCAATAAATCTGTATAAAACTATATAAAACTATATAAAACTATATAAAACTATATAAAACTATATAAAACTATATAAAACCATATAATACTATATAAAACTACATAAAACTGTATAAAACTATATAATACTATATAAAACTACATAAACCTAATTAAACTATATGAAACTATATAGAACTATATAAAACTATATGAAACTAATAAAACAATACAAAAGATTGTAAAAGGATATGAAACTATATAAAACTATATGAAACTATATAAAAATATATAATACTATATTAAACTATATAAAACTATATAAAACTATATAAAACTATATAAAACTATATAAAACTATATAAAACTATATAAAACTATATAAAAGTATATAAAACCATATAAAACTATATAAAACTAATAAAACTCGGTAAAACTATGTAAAACTATGTAAAACTATATAGGACAATATGAAACTATTTAAAACTATATAAACTAAAAATTATATAGAACTATATAAAACTATATAATACTATATGAAACTATATAAAACTCTATAAAACATATAAAACTATATAGAACTAATAAAACTATATAAAACTCTATAAAACATATAAAACTTTATAGAACTAATAAAACTATATCAATCTATATAATACTATATAACACTATATGAAACTATATAAAACTGTATAAAACGATATAGAACCATATAATACTATATAAAACTACATAAAACTGTATAAAATTAGATGAAACTATATAAAACTATATAAAACTATATAAAACTATATAAAACTATATAAAACTATATAAAACTATATAAAGCGATATAAAACTATATAAAACTATATAAAACTATATAAAACTATATAAAGCGATATAAAACTATATAAAACTTTATAAAACTATATAAAACTATATAAAACTATATAAAACTATATAAAATTATATAAAACTAATAAAACTATATAAAACTCTATAAAACATATAAAACTATATAGAACTAATAAAACTATATAAAAGCCTATAAAACATATAAAACTATATAAAACTATATAAAAGTATATATGAAACTATATAAAACTATATAAAACTATATAAAACTATATAAAACTATATAAAACTATATAAAACTATATAAAACTATATAGAACTATATAAAACTATATAAAACTATATAAAACTATATGAAACTATATAAAGCTATATAAAACTATATAAAACTATGTAAAACTATGTAAAACTATATAAAACTATATAAAACTATATAAAACTATATAAACCTGTATAATACTATATGAAACTATATAAAACTCTATAAAACATATAAAACTATATATAACAATATAATACTATATAAAACTACATAAATCTGTATAAAACTATATAATACTATATAAAACTACATAAAACTAATTAAACTATATGAAACTATATAGAACTATATAAAACTATATGAAACTAATTAAACAATACAAAAGATTGAAAAACGACATGAAACTATATAAAACTATATGAAACTATATAAATCTATATAAAACTATATAAAACTATATAAAACTATATAAAACTATATAAAACTATATAAAACTATATAAAACTAGTAAAACTCGGTAAAACTATGTAAAACTATGTAAAACTGTATAGGACAATATGAAACTATTTAAAACTATATAAAAGTATGAAAAATTATATAGAACTATATAAAACTATATAATACTATATGAAACTATATAAAACTCTATAAAACATATAAAACTATATAGAACTAATAAAACTATATAAAACTATAAAACATATAAAACTATATAGAACTAATTAAACTATATCAATCTATATAATACTATATAACACTATATGAAACTATATAAAACTAACAAAACTATATAAAACTATATGAATCTATACAAAACTATATAAAACTATATAAAACAATATAAAACTATATAAAAGTATATATGAAACTATATAAAACTATATAAAACTATATAAAACTATATAAAACTATATAAAACTAATAAAACTATATAAAACTCTATAAAACATGTAAACTATATAGAACTAATAAAACTATATCAATCTATATAATACTATATAACACTATCTGAAACTACATAAGACTAACAAATCTATATAAAACTATACCAATCTATACAAAACTATATAAAACTATATATGAAACTATATAAATCTATATAAAAGTAATTAAAACTGTATAAAGCATTATAAAACTATTTAAAACTATATAGATCTATATAAGACTATTTAAAACTGTATAAAACTATATAAAACTATATAAAACTATATAAAACTATACAAAACTATATGAAATTATATAGAAATTTATAAAACTATATAAAACTAATAAAGCACGGTAAAACTATGTAAAACTATATAAAAATATATAAAACTATATAAAACTATACAAAACTATATGAAACTATATAAAACTTTATAAAACAATATAAAACTATATAAAACTATATATAACTAATAAAACTATATAAAACTCTATAAAACATATAAAACTATATAGAACTAATAAAACTATATAAAACTATAAAGAACTAATAAAACTATATAAAACTATATAAAACTATATAAAACTATATAAAACTATATAAAACTATATAAAACTATATAGAACTAGTAAAACTATATCAATCTATATAATACTATATAACACTATATGAAACTATATAAGACTAACAAAACTATATAAAACTATATGAATCTATACAAAACTATATAAAACTATATAAAACAATATAAAACTATATAAAAGTATATATGAAACTATACAAAACTATATAAAACTATATAATACTATATGAAACTATATAAAACTCTATAAAACATATAAAACTATATAGAACTAATAAAACTATATAAAACTCTATAATACATATAAAACTTTATAGAACTAATAAAACTATATCAATCTATATAATACTATATAACACTATATGAAACTATATAAAACTATATAAAACGATATAGAACCATATAATACTATATAAAACTACATAAAACTGTATAAAATTATATGAAACTATAGAAAACTATATAAAACTATATAAAACTATGTAAAACTATATAAAACTATATAAAACTATATGAAACTATATAAAGCTATATAAAACTATATAAAACTATGTAAAACTATATAAAACTATATAAAACTATATGAAACTATGTAAAACTATATAAAACCATATAAAACTATATAAAACTATATAAAACTATATAAAACTATATGAAAGTATATATGAAACTATATAAAACTATATAAAACTGTATAAAGCAATATAAAACTATTTAAAATTATATAGAACTATATAAAACTATCTAAAACTGTATAGAACTATATAAAACTATATAAAACTATATAAAACTATACAAAACAATATGAAATTATATAGAAATATATAAAACTATATAAAACTAGTAAAACTCGGTAAAACTATGTAAAACTATATAAAAATATATAAAACTATATAAAACTATACAAAACTATATGAAACTATATGAAATTATATAGAACTATATAAAACTATTCAGAACTCTATAAAACTATATAAAACTTTATAAAACTATATAAAACAATATTGAACTGTATAAAACCATATAATACTAGATAAAACTATATAAAACTGTATAAAACTATATAATACTATATAAAACTATATAAAACTATATAAACTTATAAAATTCTATTAAAACAATATCAAATTATATTAAACTATATAAAACTACATAAAACTATATAAAACTATATAAAACTATATAAACCTATAAAATTCTATTAAAACTATATCAAATTATATAAAACTATATAAAACTATATAAATCTATATAAAACTATATAAAACTATATAAAACTATATAAAACTATATAAAACTATATAAAACTATATAAACCTATAAAATTCTATTAAAACTATATCAAATTATATAAAACTATATAAAACTATATAAAACTATATAAAACTATATAAAACTATATAAAACTATATAAAACTACATAAAACTATATAAAACTATATGAAACTATATAAAGCTATATAAAACTATATAAAACTATATAAAACTATATAAAACTATATAAAACTATATAAAACTATATAAAACTAATAAAACTCGGTAAAACTATGTAAAACTATGTAAAACTGTATAGGACAATATGAAACTATTTAAAACTATATAAAAGTATGAAAAATTATATAGAACTATATAAAACTATATAATACTATATGAAACTATATAAAACTCTATAAAACATATAAAACTATATAGAACTAATAAAACTATATCAATCTATATAATACTATATAACACTATATAGAACTAATTAAACTATATCAATCTATATAATACTATATAACACTATATGAAACTATATAAAACTAACAAAACTATATAAAACTATATGAATCTATACAAAACTATATAAAACTATATAAAACAATATAAAACTATATAAAAGTATATATGAAACTATATAAAACTATATAAAACTATATAAAACTATATAAAACTATATAAAACTAATAAAACTATATAAAACTCTATAAAACATGTAAACTATATAGAACTAATAAAACTATATCAATCTATATAATACTATATAACACTATCTGAAACTACATAAGACTAACAAATCTATATAAAACTATACCAATCTATACAAAACTATATAAAACTATATATGAAACTATATAAATCTATATAAAAGTAATTAAAACTGTATAAAGCATTATAAAACTATTTAAAACTATATAGATCTATATAAGACTATTTAAAACTGTATAAAACTATATAAAACTATATAAAACTATATAAAACTATACAAAACTATATGAAATTATATAGAAATTTATAAAACTATATAAAACTAATAAAGCACGGTAAAACTATGTAAAACTATATAAAAATATATAAAACTATATAAAACTATACAAAACTATATGAAACTATATAAAACTTTATAAAACAATATAAAACTATATAAAACTATATATAACTAATAAAACTATATAAAACTCTATAAAACATATAAAACTATATAGAACTAATAAAACTATATAAAACTATAAAGAACTAATAAAACTATATAAAACTATATAAAACTATATAAAACTATATAAAACTATATAAAACTATATAAAACTATATAGAACTAGTAAAACTATATCAATCTATATAATACTATATAACACTATATGAAACTATATAAGACTAACAAAACTATATAAAACTATATGAATCTATACAAAACTATATAAAACTATATAAAACAATATAAAACTATATAAAAGTATATATGAAACTATACAAAACTATATAAAACTATATAATACTATATGAAACTATATAAAACTCTATAAAACATATAAAACTATATAGAACTAATAAAACTATATAAAACTCTATAATACATATAAAACTTTATAGAACTAATAAAACTATATCAATCTATATAATACTATATAACACTATATGAAACTATATAAAACTATATAAAACGATATAGAACCATATAAAACTATATAAAACTATATAAAACTATATAAAACTATATAAAACTATATAAAACTATATAGAACTATATAAAACTATATAAAACTATATAAAACTATATGAAACTATATAAAGCTATATAAAACTATATAAAACTATGTAAAACTATGTAAAACTATATAAAACTATATAAAACTATATAAAACTATATAAACCTGTATAATACTATATGAAACTATATAAAACTCTATAAAACATATAAAACTATATAGAACTAATAAAACTATATAAAACTCTATAAAACATATAAAACTATATAGAACTAATAAAACTATATCAATCATTATAATACTATATAACACTATATGAAACTATATAAAACTAACAAAACTATATAAAACTATATGAATCTATACAAAACTATATAAAACTATATAAAACAATATAAAACTATATAAAAGTATATATGAAACTATATAAAACTATATAAAACTATATATAACAATATAATACTATATAAAACTACATAAATCTGTATAAAACTATATAATACTATATAAAACTACATAAAACTAATTAAACTATATGAAACTATATAGAACTATATAAAACTATATGAAACTAATTAAACAATACAAAAGATTGAAAAACGACATGAAACTATATAAAACTATATGAAACTATATAAATCTATATAAAACTATATAAAACTATATAAAACTATATAAAACTATATAAAACTATATAAAACTATATAAAACTATATAAAACTAATAAAACTCGGTAAAACTATGTAAAACTATGTAAAACTGTATAGGACAATATGAAACTATTTAAAACTATATAAAAGTATGAAAAATTATATAGAACTATATAAAACTATATAATACTATATGAAACTATATAAAACTCTATAAAACATATAAAACTATATAGAACTAATAAAACTATATAAAACTATAAAACATATAAAACTATATAGAACTAATTAAACTATATCAATCTATATAATACTATATAACACTATATGAAACTATATAAAACTAACAAAACTATATAAAACTATATGAATCTATACAAAACTATATAAAACTATATAAAACAATATAAAACTATATAAAAGTATATATGAAACTATATAAAACTATATAAAACTATATAAAACTATATAAAACTATATAAAACTAATAAAACTATATAAAACTCTATAAAACATGTAAACTATATAGAACTAATAAAACTATATCAATCTATATAATACTATATAACACTATCTGAAACTACATAAGACTAACAAATCTATATAAAACTATACCAATCTATACAAAACTATATAAAACTATATATGAAACTATATAAATCTATATAAAAGTAATTAAAACTGTATAAAGCACTATAAAACTATTTAAAACTATATAGATCTATATAAGACTATTTAAAACTGTATAAAACTATATAAAACTATATAAAACTATATAAAACTATACAAAACTATATGAAATTATATAGAAATTTATAAAACTATATAAAACTAATAAAGCACGGTAAAACTATGTAAAACTATATAAAAATATATAAAACTATATAAAACTATACAAAACTATATGAAACTATATAAAACTTTATAAAACAATATAAAACTATATAAAACTATATATAACTAATAAAACTATATAAAACTCTATAAAACATATAAAACTATATAGAACTAATAAAACTATATAAAACTATAAAGAACTAATAAAACTATATAAAACTATATAAAACTATATAAAACTATATAAAACTATATAAAACTATATAAAACTATATAGAACTAGTAAAACTATATCAATCTATATAATACTATATAACACTATATGAAACTATATAAGACTAACAAAACTATATAAAACTATATGAATCTATACAAAACTATATAAAACTATATAAAACAATATAAAACTATATAAAAGTATATATGAAACTATACAAAACTATATAAAAACTATATAATACTATATGAAACTATATAAAACTCTATAAAACATATAAAACTATATAGAACTAATAAAACTATATAAAACTCTATAATACATATAAAACTTTATAGAACTAATAAAACTATATCAATCTATATAATACTATATAACACTATATGAAACTATATAAAACTATATAAAACGATATAGAACCATATAATACTATATAAAACTACATAAAACTGTATAAAATTATATGAAACTATAGAAAACTATATAAAACTATATAAAACTATGTAAAACTATATAAAACTATATAAAACTATATGAAACTATATAAAGCTATATAAAACTATATAAAACTATGTAAAACTATATAAAACTATATAAAACTATATGAAACTATGTAAAACTATATAAAACCATATAAAACTATATAAAACTATATAAAACTATATAAAACTATATGAAAGTATATATGAAACTATATAAAACTATATAAAACTGTATAAAGCAATATAAAACTATTTAAAATTATATAGAACTATATAAAACTATCTAAAACTGTATAGAACTATATAAAACTATATAAAACTAGTAAAACTCGGTAAAACTATGTAAAACTATATAAAAATATATAAAACTATATAAAACTATACAAAACTATATGAAACTATATGAAATTATATAGAACTATATAAAACTAATCAGAACTCTATAAAACTATATAAAACTTTATAAAACTATATAAAACAATATTGAACTGTATAAAACCATATAATACTAGATAAAACTATATAAAACTGTATAAAACTATATAATACTATATAAAACTATATAAAACTATATAAACTTATAAAATTCTATTAAAACAATATCAAATTATATTAAACTATATAAAACTACATAAAACTATATAAAACTATATAAAACTATATAAACCTATAAAATTCTATTAAAACTATATCAAATTATATAAAACTATATAAAACTATATAAATCTATATAAAACTATATAAAACTATATAAAACTATATAAAACTATATAAAACTATATAAAACTATATAAAACTATATAAACCTATAAAATTCTATTAAAACTATATCAAATTATATAAAACTATATAAAACTATATAAAACTATATAAAACTATATAAAACTATATAAAACTATATAAAACTACATAAAACTATATAAAACTATATGAAACTATATAAAGCTATATAAAACTATATGAAACTATATAAAACTATGTAAAACTATATAAAACTATATAAAACTATATAAAACTATATAAAACTATATAAAACTATATAAAACTCTATAAAACATATAAAACTATATAGAACTATTAAAACTATATAAAACCCTATAAAACATATAAAACTATATAGAACTAATAAGACTATATCAATCTATATAATACTATATAACACTATATGAAACTATATAAGACTAACAAAACTATATAAAACTATATGAATCTATTCAAAACTATATAAAACTATATATAAAACTATATAAAACCATATAAAACTATATAAAAGTATATATGAAACTATATAAAGCTATATAAAACAATATAAAACTATATAAAACTATATAAAACTATATAAAACTATATAAAACTATATAAAACTATATAAAACTATATAAAACTATATGAAACTATACGAAACCTTATAAAACTATATAAAACTATATAAAACTATATAAAACAATATAAAACTATATAAAAGTATACAAAACTCATAAAACTATATAAAACTCTATAAAACATATAAAACTATATAGAACTAATAAAACTATATAAAACTATATAGAATTAATAAAACTATATAAAACTATATAAAACTATATAAAACCATATAAAACTATATAAAACTATATAAAACTACATAAAACTATATAAAACTATATGAAACTATATAAAGCTATATAAAACTATATAAAACTATGTAAAACTATAAAAAACTATATAAAACTATATAAAACTATATGAATCTATACAAAACTATATAAAACTATATATGAAACTATATAAAACTATATAAAAGTATATAAAACTGTATAAAGCAATATAAAACTATTTAAAACTATATAGATCTATATAAGACTATTTAAAACTGTATAAAACTATATAAAACTATATAAAACTATATAAAACTATACAAAACTATATGAAATTATATAGAAATTTATAAAACTATATAAAACTAATAAAGCACGGTAAAACTATGTAAAACTATATAAAAATATATAAAACTATATAAAACTATACAAAACTATATGAAACTATATAAAACTTTATAAAACAATATAAAACTATATAAAACTATATATAACTAATAAAACTATATAAAACTCTATAAAACATATAAAACTATATAGAACTAATAAAACTATATAAAACTATAAAGAACTAATAAAACTATATAAAACTATATAAAACTATATAAAACTATATAAAACTATATAAAACTATATAAAACCATATAAAACTATATAGAACTAGTAAAACTATATCAATCTATATAATACTATATAACACTATATGAAACTATATAAGACTAACAAAACTATATAAAACTATATGAATCTATACAAAACTATATAAAACTATATAAAACAATATAAAACTATATAAAAGTATATATGAAACTATACAAAACTATATAAAACTATATAATACTATATGAAACTATATAAAACTCTATAAAACATATAAAACTATATAGAACTAATAAAACTATATAAAACTCTATAATACATATAAAACTTTATAGAACTAATAAAACTATATCAATCTATATAATACTATATAACACTATATGAAACTATATAAAACTATATAAAACGATATAGAACCATATAATACTATATAAAACTACATAAAACTGTATAAAATTATATGAAACTATAGAAAACTATATAAAACTATATAAAACTATGTAAAACTATATAAAACTATATAAAACTATATGAAACTATATAAAGCTATATAAAACTATATAAAACTATGTAAAACTATATAAAACTATATAAAACTATATGAAACTATGTAAAACTATATAAAACCATATAAAACTATATAAAACTATATAAAACTATATAAAACTATATGAAAGTATATATGAAACTATATAAAACTATATAAAACTGTATAAAGCAATATAAAACTATTTAAAATTATATAGAACTATATAAAACTATCTAAAACTGTATAGAACTATATAAAACTATATAAAACTATATAAAACTATACAAAACAATATGAAATTATATAGAAATATATAAAACTATATAAAACTAGTAAAACTCGGTAAAACTATGTAAAACTATATAAAAATATATAAAACTATATAAAACTATACAAAACTATATGAAACTATATGAAATTATATAGAACTATATAAAACTATTCAGAACTCTATAAAACTATATAAAACTTTATAAAACTATATAAAACAATATTGAACTGTATAAAACCATATAATACTAGATAAAACTATATAAAACTGTATAAAACTATATAATACTATATAAAACTATATAAAACTATATAAACTTATAAAATTCTATTAAAACAATATCAAATTATATTAAACTATATAAAACTACATAAAACTATATAAAACTATATAAAACTATATAAACCTATAAAATTCTATTAAAACTATATCAAATTATATAAAACTATATAAAACTATGTAAATCTATATAAAACTATATAAAACTATATAAAACTATATAAAACTATATAAAACTATATAAAACTATATAAACCTATAAAATTCTATTAAAACTATATCAAATTATATAAAACTATATAAAACTATATAAAACAATATAAAACTATATAAAACTATATAAAACTATATAAAACTACATAAAACTATATAAAACTATATGAAACTATATAAAGCTATATAAAACTATATGAAACTATATAAAACTATGTAAAACTATATAAAACTATATAAAACTATATAAAACTATATAAAACTATATAAAACTATATAAAACTCTATAAAACATATAAAACTATATAGAACTATTAAAACTATATAAAACCCTATAAAACATATAAAACTATATAGAACTAATAAGACTATATCAATCTATATAATACTATATAACACTATATGAAACTATATAAGACTAACAAAACTATATAAAACTATATGAATCTATTCAAAACTATATAAAACTATATATAAAACTTTATAAAACCATATAAAACTATATAAAAGTATATATGAAACTATATAAAGCTATATAAAACAATATAAAACTATATAAAACTATATAAAACTATATAAAACTATATAAAACTATATAAAACTATATAAAACTATATAAAACTATATAAAACTATATAAAACTATATGAAACTATACGAAACCTTATAAAACTATATAAAACTATATAAAACTATATAAAACTATATAAAACTATATAAAACTATATAAAACTATATAAAACTATATAAAAATATATAAAACTATATAAAACTATATAAAACTATATAAAACTATATAAAACTATATAAAACTATATAAAACTATATAAAACTACACAAAACTATATAAAACACAATAAAACTATATAAAACTATATAAAACTATATAAAACTATATAAAACTATGTAAAACTATATAAAACGATATAAAACTAATAAAACTATATAAAACTCTGTAAAACATGT